>NW_015647019.1:271807-302734 GCF_001515625.1 Sinocyclocheilus rhinocerous
ATATATATCTTTACACTTAAATTCTTAAACATCAGTACATAGCCTTAATACTGTACACAGCCTATCTGTGACAAGCTTCATTGTCGTATATGCAAAGTACAGTACACCAAGCACAAGAAAATTCTTGAATTTTAAGATGTCAACCCATAAATGATACACAGAAAGGAACATTATAATTACGAAGCATAAAATTTCTAAATGAATTACCCTGAGCACAAGCACTTAAACTCAAGTCATTTCTCAGTCTATGAAACATCAAATTATAAGAACAAATTTCATCTGTCAGGATTTATAATTATGGATGTTTGTATAGGTTTAATTAGTCGTCTGTGCTTCATCTATGCACTAATGCAGAAAATACTGATTGCATACAGTGTGATGCCTCTTAAGCCATTTTCCATCATTTTTGTTTTTAGTGGGGATTTGGCACAACATGAGGCCTTAGTTAGATCCTGTACCTTCTTATATGCAGTGTGGAACAGCAAATCTGCTGTGCTAACAAAAAAAAAAAAAGGTTATTTTATTTCTCTAGTCTGCTTTTTCATGTGCAAATATGATTTCCAAGACAATAAACACCTTCAAGAGTTGCCGATAGAGATTTATCCACCCAAATATAAAAGTAAAAGCAAAACATTGTCTGTTCTTTGTAGACTCACCCCTCCTTCCGTCGGACTCGCAACCCATTTCAATTCTCCTTGCACAGTTCTCGAGTCCAGCAGCGTCACTGCAGGAAGACAAAATGCCGTGAGTCTCTTAAGATGGATCATCAACCTCCTTATGACTAGATCAAACTACCTCTTAAGTCACAACTTGTTTTTGTTGATACGCTTTTGTTCCCAACCGCACAAAGTTATTACACTCTCCATTTCCTCAATGTACACCGATTTATACTCATAAATCTATTTATTGGATTTGGTTAAATAACAAAAACGAATATTTGGCGAAAATATGCATTTTATCATTTTTGATTTGAGCATAAGTATGTATTGTTTTAATCAGTATTCTAAGATGGCTATTGTCCAATCAAAATTAGGTCCTTTGAGAGAGGAAAATAATCTGCGCAATGAACATGCAAAGAATACATAAAAGGCTTGTGTTCACATTTTTTAAGGGTTTCAGAATTTAAAATGAGCAGACGGCAGACGCAATAAATGCAAATTTGACTATATATATATATATATATATATATATACACACACACACACACACACACACATTCAAATTTGCGTTTGTGGTATATTTAATACCACAACAAAGCCCTAGTATAATTAAAATTAAAAGTATGCAGTGTAATGCGACATTTACAAGAATTTGATTGAGACTGTAAGTCTATATTACAGGCTACTGTATATGTCTCGTGCGCGTCTTTGAATTTCGTAAATTTCACTTGTGAAAACACTGTAAGGAAAATAATAAGTCGCTAACTAGGCCTACTTATATTTTCCTTTCTGGTCACGCATGCACATTTAATGAAATGTGAATGAATAAATAAATATATGTGCGGGAAAAAAATAGGTTCCAATAAAATTAGAAATCGGTTGAACCAGAGTGTTTACTCCCAATAGAGTACGAGTTTAAACTTCGTTGGACAAAAAAAAACGCATCAGTCTTCCATTAGATCTGCGGATTTGGGACCCACAGACACTTGGAGATCCCCAAAGGGACTTTCGGAGAAAATTATATAATTCCTTTTCGCTGACGGGATAAAGTCTCAAAATAAAAAACAAGACAAAAACAGATGGCAGTCATACACTGTGCCACTCTATACCGTCCCATGTCGTAACCCAAACAACAACAAAAAATAGGCTAACTCTTGGAGAGATTTTCCCTTGGTTTGGTAAACCCTTACCTTCATTAGGAGGGTAGACCCGTGCGGTTAATGCGAAAGTCGGTATCCAGATTATTAGCGCAAAAGTCGCTGTGAACACAAGTGCAGCCATTGGTGTCATTTCGTGTGCGTCTCCTCCGCTCCGCGCACGGACCGAAGTTGCGTCTGTCCCGGTGGAATTAGCGTTTGAGAGTGATGCACAGAGCGCGGCTGAACACCGCCGAGGGGCGGATCTTTACTGCCTGACGCGCCTGTAACAGCGAGACACCAAAAGTCAACAGTCTGTCCATTCGGGTAAATAGCCAGCCCATTTTTCAGGTATATGGTAAATGAAGAATTGTATAAAAAATGTATTTCTTCTTTCAGTCTTTTGCGTATCGTAAAAACCCACGCTCACGTGTGTGTGTGTGTGTGTGTGTGTGAGAGAGAGAGAGAGAGAGAGAGAGAGAGATGGAATAATTGTTCAGACCGGTTTTGTGGACAGGATCACTTAACTTTAAATGAAGGATCATTCACGAATCGGGCGTCGCTATTCAGTACTATTTGTTGCTGCAAAAACTAAAAGTTATTAAATGTTAGGGTGAGACCCTTTATGCTTTTATCAACTGGACGCCTACACTTCATGACCTCTCCTGCCCCTGTCAATCAATCGTTTCACGACGCCCACAACCAGAGTTGCGCACCAAAGAGAGAGAGAATGCAGAGTGCGCGTGTGAAAGAACGCGCGAGAAAGAAGGAGAAAGAGAGATCGGCTGTTGTTAAAATACTACTTTTACGTACAGAACATGGTCCATAATATATTTGAAATACCGTAATCATAATTATTATAACAGTATACGTCATAAGTCTGTATGGAGCGTGCAAGTCATTAAAGTTAAGCTAACCAGCCAAATAGTGGAAGAGCAAGTGCGCCGTCTAGTGTTTGCACTTTAGCCTATCTCTTATCCACAACACTCAATCAAAAGCCGAGTTTCTAAACTTGCTAGGTCGTGTATAAATACTTATATTACAGCAAACAGACAATTTATTCAGGAGTAACGGAGTACTCCAATAATTATTATTCAAACATTAACAATCATAAAATATAAGAGAATGGGAAACCACTTTTGCATCCTGATTTAAACTTCAGTGCTTTAGTTCAACAGTTTCAGTAGATAAAAGTCCGACTCATTTTTACAAATCGTTTATTTCAAACAATTCCTTTCAATAGGATTAAAAAAAAAAAAAGAAGGATCATTCACGAATCGGGCGTCGCTATTCAGTACTATTTGTTGCTGCAAAAACTAAAAGTTATTAAATGTTAGGGTGAGACCCTTTATGCTTTTATCAACTGGACGCCTACACTTCATGACCTCTCCTGCCCCTGTCAATCAATCGTTTCACGACGCCCACAACCAGAGTTGCGCACCAAACGCGTCTTTTCCACCGTTGAATTCCATCAATAGCAGCAGATGCGTCGATGTCGCTTCACGCTTTGCACTGACTTATTGCATGCGCCCACCTGATGAGCCAATCCACATCCTGTAACGGGGAGCGGGGCTCACTGTGTGCTGACAACTTTGACAACTGTGTGTTTGCATATGGATGGGCTGCAAGGGAGAGTAACTTGACTTGATTTATTGGGTACCGCCCTCGAGGCTGATGGATCTGAAAGAGACAAGGCAATTTTTATACTTCAACATTAACAGTTGTAGCAACACTTCATTGTTGTGTCTCTAAAGATAAATGTTCATGGCTAGAATAAAGCTAGATATAGTGTTTTGCTTAAATCACAAATAATTCTTGCATGATATAACTACAGTGACTTACAAAATGTGAGAAAAAACAGGCTCTCTTTGGTGTCACATGACTTTCTGAAAGCATTAAAGACAAATTCCATGTATTTTTCTCAATATACCTATCAGATCGGTTTGATACTTATTATATAGCATAGCGTTAACCCCCAAACCTCAATTTATGTTATATTTACAACCGACTTAACCATTCTGGTGTAGTTTTTATTTAATTCATACATTTAATTAATTTATTTTTATATTTATTTAATGTTTATTGTATGAATCATATTGTAGGATTGGTTTTTAGTTTCTGATAGAAGGTGTAAGCTTACTAAATGTTTCTAAAAACAAAATGTACAGGTTAATGTTCAACATTTTCTGAAAGAACCTCCTTCACTTAACATTTGTTGAGAAAAAAACTAAACTTTTCAGTTTCAGGCCCCGTTTTATACCCTTTTCATGGAAATTGCCAGATGGGGAAAAAAAATCACTTTTAGTCAAGTGCTCACAGTAAAGAATGTGTTTGGTTGAAAGCTGCTGGTTGAAAGTTGGCCTCAGTGGATTGGATGAAGACTTGAAACATGTTCCGCCGCCTTCTCAGACTTTAAGATTCAAGATTCGTCTGACCACAGCTAGCGTTTCCTGTTTATGTATAGGCCAGAGGAGCTACGTTTTTGTTCTTTTCCATATATATTTGGGACCTCTCTGCGATCTCTCGTTTTTAATAGCATTAGACTGAGGAGCAGGTGACGTCCGGGACTTTGTCTCTAGGGCCACGATCGAAACGCTTTGTGGCGATGCCGTTGCTCCGGCGAAACCATGTCGGCCAGCATAATGAAGTCGGGAGGAGCATCTGGCGTTCCGAGATGGGCGCCCAACATCGATTGTCACTCAGTTTGACGAAGAGAATGGCGTTTTATTTTCTCGATCTGCACGAAAGACTGCGCAATCATAAAGGCGCAATTAGCCGAGGAGGAGGCGGTTCGCTTTTAGCGGTCTCGGCCAATCGCTTCTGCGTATATCGGCGAAGGCCTATTGATCGCGTTATGGCTGGTGGGCGGGGAGTTGCCACAGGCAGGGGTGTGTTTGTGCGAGGCTTTGCTCTGGGCCGTTGTGTTTGGTCATTTGTGTCACAGTTTTTTTGATTGATTACCGTCAGATCATTTTCCATTCTCTTTCTGGATTCTCGGGTCTTCTGACTGAATTCCCTGAACGGCGCCCCACACTCGGTTTTGTTCTCCGAGTCCCAGATGGCATCTGCCCACACATCTGTATTGTGCGATGCTAACACAGGCCTCCAGACAGAGTGCACCCGGGCCCCCCAAGGGACACTGTGCGGTGTGTAATTGCCAACTTCGAGCAAGACAACACTCTTCTACTTTCTGTACGCCCCTCGTTCTGGCGTCTCTGAGAACCTTCCAAACAACGTACACTCATATCCAACGGAACTCAGCGCTAATGCGTACATCCTGTGCACATGCAAACATTGAACGTGTGATGGATTGGTTAAAACGTAGTAGAGGGAATGAATGCAGGCAGGCCAAATTAAAAGGACGGGCTCAGCAGTCTGAAGAAGCGTGTGGGTGTTTGTGATTGAGAAACAAAGAACTGAAGGAGAGCTTTGGGCTGTTCAGTTCTTTCTGTATTCCGTTAGCTCTAAAATACAGCACAGGCGGTTATTTCACCTCAGCTCGATTGAGATGTGACTGAGCCCAGTAAAATAGGAGATTGATTGGTTTTCCATCTCCAATAAAGATGTACGCTTACTAGATGTTTCTATAGCCTTTCAGAGGAACCAAATGAGGAGAGAAGTTTCTTTGTTGGAACGTACCTGTCTTTCAGCAAATCCAAAAAGACCTTGCTGAGGTTTTTGCATAAAATCCTCTTTCTTCTGATAAAGATGAGGAATGACTCATGGTCTCCCTTTCTCTGTCTCTATACATGATTTTCCCAAAGACCTTTTTGTTTGAGATAGAGTCCTGTTCCCCCTCGAGTATGTGAATGGATTCCAGACTCTGCAAATCAAACACAAAGCTATCAGCCCTGCTCTGTGTTCTCAACCGCTCATCCCCGGGTAGAGGAGAAATCAATGGATAGCGTAAGAGCTCCTAATCATCAGCAGCGGAGAGTCCCTGATGTTTTCCCAACTACAGCATCAGATACCCAACAATCAATGTATCGGACACTCGAATGGAGAATGGACAGTTTTTATGTAAATGTCACTTACACAGTGAATGACATGCAGAGTCTCTACTGCTATTTGTTGAATTTGTTCTGAAGATCAGGTCCCACATGTCCACTTCTTGGGTTCACAGTAGTGGTCGATAGATATGGGTTTTGGTCGATATCAGTATCTAGAAAGCAGAAGCATAAATTTGTTCTGTCATCATTTACTCACCTTCATTGTTTTCCAAACCTGTATGAATTTATTTTCTCTGCTGAGCAAAAAAAGAAGAAGATATTTTGAAGAATGTTGGTAACCAAACAGTTGACGACAGCCATTTACTTTTTTCCCATATTATGGAGATCAATGGCTACCAGAAACTGTTTGTGTCAGGGAGTCTCTGTCACCAGTCACCAGCTCTGGACTCTATACCCCAGAATCCTCCCCGGCTCACACCTGTTCACAGTCACGATCACCATCACCTGGAGTTCTGATCACCTGCACCTGCCGTCTTCAATCAAGCCACCTTCAAAAGCACGCTCCTTCCAGTCACTCACCATCCAGTCTACCGTTCACCCTGGCGAACTATTCCAAACCCTTACCTGTTACGCACCTGTTGTTTGTACTTACATCTAGTGTCTCCAGCGATCCTGTCCCTCGTCGACCTCATCTGTTCCCCGGGCTCCTGCAAAGGATCAAACAAACCTTTACCCAGAGCTAAGAACCCAAGAACTATCCTTATCATCTGACTTACCTGCCATCTGTCTTCTTTCCCTGCTGTTGTCAATAAACTATCCTTTTTGCACTCTTACCTCGTGTCTCTGCCTTGAACTGTGACAGATTGGTTACCAACATTCTTTAAAATATCATTTGTGCTCATCAGAAGAAAGAAACTTACACATGTTTAGATCAACTTGAAGTTCAGTAAACGATAGCAGACATTTTCGGTGAACTATCCCTTTAGCACAGCTAATGCATAGTAAATGTTCTTCCACCTTTGTCGAAAGTTCATTAAATCTAATGAAATATATCAACTAAATACACATTTCTACAGCATCTACCCACCCATACAATATCCTTCAAATGTATCTATCTTCAAAACCTTCAAAAAAGGCTTTAAGCCAACATTCAAAGTTGTCTTGACAAACTGCTTACAAACTACACTTAATGTATTTAATTTGAACTAATTTTAATTATACTTTCTTACATTAAAATTCTAATTGCAATTCTGCATCCTGCTTTCTACCTTACTTCAAATTCAGGAATTTAATTTGAATTTGAATTATGAATCTTAATTCAATTATGAATTGTCCAAAATCCTGCAATACATAATACATGAGATACACAAATTTAATAAAATGATTAAATATATGCTGTTTAAAACATATTGTATACGGTATTTACTTAAGATTCACAAAAAAAAAGAATAATTTAAAGATATAAAAAAAATTAACACATTAAATTAATAAATAAATGTACAGATTGTTTGCTATCTGACAAAGCTGTCAATAAAAGAACTGTTAATTGGCCAAGTGAATGTGGTTTGTTTGCTGATTTGATCATCTCAAAATGGCCAGATTTAACCTGATCTATCACTAGTTCAAAGCACTATAGAGCTTTCAAACCCCATTGGCGCAAACATACTACAGAAATCACCAATCCTGAAGTGTGACCACCTCGAAGGAAACTGTTGCACACTGTGGCTCTTTATTTTTCCAGACCTCCATTGGCAAACATCCCACAGTGGTGTGGACCAAGTGCCACACGGCCTCAAGGTTCGCTGTAGCATGGTTTCTATTTGCTAATTCTTCTCTTAAGAGTTTTAAATAACAGCCTAGTGCCAGCCACAACCCCGCAGCAGTAAAGCAGGCTTCAGATGTGGCGGAGTGGCTGTTTGGTGAAGACGGATAGACTGTGTAATGGTGGAGGGTGTCCTACAGCACTTCAAAAATAAGCAGAGTCATTAGAATGGTGAAGGCATCACTGTCGGTCCCATCGCACCAGGCAGCTGTCACGACTGTATGGAGCAAAACTCAGGATGAATGAGGAACGAAAGGGAAAGAGAGAGTCATCCATGACTGTAAAACACATTACAATATTCAAATACTCTAGAAAGCTCCGTAACCTCTAACTCTGTGACTTATGTATACCATTGCTCAAAGACTGAGACATCTGATCTGTCATGCAAGACTGCACTCTGCCTTTTGTCATATGACTAAGCTAACTGCCATGACTGTTTGTAACTCTAACCTTGAATTATTTCAGTGCAGCCTTATATTGCTTTGTTTAAATGTCCTCTGCCATTTGTCTGAGAGTCGGCTCCACGCTCAATGGCGCTGAGAGGTAAAGTTTGACATACAAACAGAGCCTCACAGCGGCAGCAGGTGCTGGCAGAGAGGCAGGAAGACAGCGAGACATTTTGTTGTTTCAAACAAACTGCTGTGCCAATTTCAGTCCCGGCATACATAAAGTTTAGTCAAATATACTCAGTTACAAGCACTATTTCATTAGTATTCACAGGTATTTGTATGTAACTTTTACACATACATACTGAATTTCAGTTTTCTCTCTGCTCTGTCATTAGAAAACAACAACTGACTTACAATATCAACATACTGACAACACCATGGTTACTGCTTTGATATATGTACAGCTTTGGAGATTTATAAATCTTTAATAAGCACCCAGAACAAGTTCAGCATGTTAAATACTAAGAAACAATATAGCAGAACACTCATTTAGCACTGAAAGAAACTGAGAAAGACCCTTTTAAAAACATTTTGCATAAATGAAATCCAGATGGGAGTAATACAATTCAAGTCAGTTGTTCTCTTTGTATGGACTAAATTAATTATAATAAAACCACAACAACTATGAAATATAAGTGAACCGCTGTAACATTAACTTATTGCACTCATTAGGCTGTTTTACTCATTTAACGATGTGTGTGTCCTGTCAGAATTGTTCCAACTAGACTTTAAAAATCACACTGAACAGAATGAAATGTCATAATGTCAAACTAGGTAAATGCATTAACTGTTTTAAATGTGATAACGTTAAGCATTCTCTATTAGTCTAATTTATTATAAATAAGATAAAACCAACCTATTTATTCTCTGAATTCAATATTTTATGAGCCTCAAAGGATACATAAACATTTGTACGCCTATGAAGTTGTTCATACTCAATATAAAGAGTTTTTAAGAGTTTAATTAATAGCTATTATTATTATTATTAGTAGTAGTAGTAGTAGTGTTATAGTAATAATAACTAATAAATAATAATAATGTAATAGTAATTATTAAATCATTTATGATTTGTTTGTTATTATTGTTAGTAGTAAATAATAATAATAATAATAATAATAATAGCTGTTGTTATTAATTTATTATTATTAAATTAAATCATATTATTTTTATTCTTATTAAAAAAATAAATTTATATGGTGTCTCAGTGTCCATGCAAACAAAAAAACTTCAAATATACATAGGATCCCAGAAAAGCAAACACAGACATATGGAAATGAACACAAATTCGCGCACACACACGTGCACCCGCCACACACACCCGCAGAGAAGGACGGAAGACAGCCAGGTAGTGTGTTTCACCAGTGCCAGAAGCCTAATAAATCATCAGACAGGAGGCTTGAGGTCTTGAGACAGCAGTTGACTGGATCTTGGAGAGTCAGTCGCCTAGTTAGATATGTAAATATCGCGTAAAGAATTCCATCCACAATGCCTTCTCCCATCTGTTCCTCTTGGCATATTGATTTTTAAAGCAGCGGTTGGAACATGGCAAAGCCTCGGCCTTCCAAGTCACTGCTTTAATTTGCCAGAAATTACAATAGCTACACTGTGCAAAGCTTTCATATATCATTCTATCATTACATGTTTTTTTACGTGCTCTTTTACTAGAACAAGCCGATCGCAGCGCTATAACACAGCTTAAAGGCAAAAATACAGTTTCAGTTTTAGCAACTTAAATTATCGATTCCACAGTTGTAGAAAAACAGGGAGGCAGAAAGAGAGAGAGCGTATCCCCCCCCCTATTTTACTTAGTTTTAACACGGTTCAGTAGCAGTGGAGGTGAGCTGCCCGTGCCTGGTCTGCTTAGATGAATGAGAAATCAATGATCTGTCTGAGCGATTTCATTAAGAAAGGGAGAGATGGGGCAGCAGTGTTAATTACTGACAGTACGGCAGCGCTAAGCTGCCACTGATACGTTTGATCAGAGCCGTTTTTAATTACTGCTGTCGTAAAGTGAGCCACGTTTACAGTAATAACATGATTATGGAATGAATATTACAGCGTGAGAGGAGGCATCGCCTCACACTTGGTAATATTTTACGCACTGACTGCAGTAATTAGTGCGGTAATTGTGTTGGCATGCTTACTGATAAACAAGCAAATTATTTTGGGTATTACTGTGAGCTTGAGAAAGGCCTGTGTTACATTTATCTAGGGTAAAATTGAGAGCATATGTGTGTTTTTATGAGAATACATCAAAGTTTAGATGAGTGTATTTGGTATACAGCAAGGAGAGTCATTTTCTAAGATGATGAAGGTGTGTGTTCATGGCTTTTTTTTTAGGTAAGTCAGTGTGTGACAGCAGGAAAGATACCAGTGAAAATAGACTTGTTGGTGGTCTTGGTCTTGTCTGACTGTCAACGGGTCGCCCAGCCGCACCGTGAGGTCACCCCTCGACCCCTTTGGCTTCACTGCTCGGTCGGTTCCCATGATGCCCACTGATTCTCTTTTCAGCACCTGACCTGGCAAGGTGGAGAACTGAGTTTCAGTCCTCCGGGAGTTCAGATAAGACCTGCCTCTAAAAATACCTCTCAACAGCCCTGGAGAGCCTTGCTGTCCCATGTGTCCCCTGCAACCAGGAAAAATCGTTCATCAAAAGAACACTGTCCAAACCAAGTGCAATGCAGCTTGTTTGAGTCATTTTTATGTACTCACTAAAAGCGCAAATCCAGCACAAAGTGACTGCCAATCAGAACATATTTGAAATGTAATTTATTGCAAGCATCATTAGAGCAACAAGATTTCACTGTGGATCTAGAATGAACCAAGAAAACATCTCTGCGTGGCTGGACAAAAACTCAGAATAATATATAAGAAATATGGAATTATATCAATACATTTTGGTTATAGGCCAATATAAGAGTTTATTATTATTATTATTATTATTATTCATGAGTGGATATAGATTGGGGTTTAGGGTTGGAATGATTTTTTTTTTATGCTTTTGAAAGAAATGTTTTATTCTCACCAAGGCTGCATTTATTTAAAAAAAAAAAATACAGTAAAAATAAAATAATGAAATAAAATAAACAGTAACAGTCTTCAATGTCACAAGATCCTTCAGAAATCATTTTAATATACTGATATTCTGCTTATAGATAAATGTTGTTGGTATCAACTTACTTAATCATATTGTGTCTGATACAATATTATAGATTTCTAACAACCAACAATAGGCTAAATAACATAGCCCCTGTTTAACCAACAAAAAAAAACTTCCCAAAACAGACAGTTCTGGTATGACAGCACTGTAAGATGATTATATATGACATGCTTATAAATTCTAGAATAGCACAGGACTTAGTTTACTTAGTCTCTAACTCTAAAGTCTGACTGACGTTTCTTGCTTCGTCTTTATTCCCCACCAGCAATTTACTGCAGGAATGCAGTTCCCTCTGCTTGGACTTCAAATTCCATTGTTTCTCATACGCTCTTTCCCTTTGGCTCTCTTAAAGTTCGGTTTCCATTTAATTGCTATAGTGTCTATCCTTCTCAGCGTGCCTCTCTGAAACATGACTCTTTCTACAGTCCATTTGTTTCCCTCCTCCTATCCTTACCTCGACTTCGCTCCAATTAGCTCCCATTTGCCGGAGTCCATTAAAATTCTTTAGTCCAATTTTGGGTGAGCAGTCTACAGTGAAAGACTTTCTTTGCCCGCTCCAGGTACTCGGACACACTTCTGTGGAGACATGGGTGTGGGCTGTATTTCATTAACATTTCTGTCCTTACAGTATTTCAGTACACTTACTGTACAAACAAGTGGCTATACCATATTTTGGTCCCATGACTGTAGTACTCCTGTATTATTTAAATAAAGCACCATGAAGGAAATACACATACTGACTAGATGTCTTAGTATTATGCTACACTCTTGGAAATAACGGTTCCAAAAGGGTGTTTTCATAGCAATGTAATATAACTTTTTTGTGAATATAAAGGTTCTTTATTGGCATTGATGGCTCCAAGAAGAACCCATAGCATCCATGGAACCTTTCCACACTGGACAAAAGTTTCTTCATAGTGGAAAAGGGTTCTAGATGTTTTAAATATTTAAAAAAATATATAAAAAAGGAAGTTATTTTAAGAACTCTTCAATGAAAGTTCTTAGAGGAACCCAAAATCACTGTGAAAACACACTTTCAAAGTCACTAAATATCTGAATCACTAAAGAAACTTTTGTTCCATGGATATTAAAAGTTTCTTCATGGAACCACAGATGCCAAATAACCTTTACTTAGTGCATTGTGGGAGATAACTAAATTAGTACTAAAATAGCCTTTCTAGATGTGCAAAAAACACTTTAGTGAATCAATCAAAGTCTGAGCATGAAGTGATGTCTTTAGGGTTGTTATAGACCTTTAGGGTTCTTAAGAGGCGAATAAACCAGATAGTGATAGGCTATTTGTAACCTATATACTCAAATGATAGATGTTCTCCACTACAGCAGTGTGTTTGCACTCTCTACGTACTCTTGAAGTCAAACATTTCACTTTTCCCACTCTTGTTACACATCTCCCTTCCAAGTTTACACACTGCACATTCATCCCCACTGGCTAAAAGAATGTACTTTAATACTCATCTGTCTAGCTTGTTTAAATTGTGCCGGTGATGAATGATATTTATTCTGCTCAGGACCTTGAGGTAGCCACATTTTAGCAGCCATTAATAACGTTGATGGCATGCCCTGGCCACAGAGGGGCTTGTAATCTGCGGATGGGTGTGGGCAGTTGCGGTCTAGGGGTCAGTGTGTGTTTTCCAGTTCATACTTCCAATCCAATCCGCATCCTAGTCTGATACCTTGATCTCCCATTGGATAGAGGCTCCTACAGAGTCAGAAAGAGTGAAAGAGCCAGATAGAGGGATCACGGCAGGGTTGTTTTGTTCTGGACGGAGAGTGTTTAAAGCTTTACCCAGCACCAAAAGGGGGAATAGAGGGGTTTTTCAGCTGTCCTCCCACTCCCTGTCCCGGCTCTTCCTGAAGGGAGGGGGGTAACAAAGAATGGCCTCCCCCCCTGCGGTTCTCTTTGGAGGACGTGGGAGTACCTGCAAGAGGCAACGCTTGGCTCAACACAGATCTGTGCTTTCAGATCTACAGACGAATTTTCCACAGTTGTGTCATGACATCTGAGTAAATATCTCCATATGGAGACCCAAACACAGTCACACACACACTCACACAAACACTCGGACCAGAGCGCACGCAGTCGTATAGCTGAATTATAAGCATGCCGTACACTGGTGCCACTAGACTTTTTGTGTGTTCAGCCAGAACATACACACATGTACACAAACACAGGGCTGGTCTGAGCCCCATATTCTACTCAGACCAAGAACCACTTCCATCTCAACTAGAGCTGGCAAGCGGTCGAAAATTTGGAATGTGGTCTGAGGGGAAAACACAAACCACAGCAGTGCTGATCCAAAATAAACTCAAAAGTGTTACACACACACACACACACACACACACAGAGAGACTTGGAAACACAGAGACATTATAAATGTACATTACAAGCACTGTACTGAGAGAAAAACTACTCTTAATCAGTATTTTTGTCGTGGTTTTCAGTAAAAACATACTTGGATGCAAAATTGCCACAAGACTTGTTTCTAGAGAATATGTCTGGAATATTTTGTGTGTACTTAAAGTAAATCTGGGTAGTTGACATGATAGGTCAATGTGATGTGATATGATACTTAACATTAATAATAATAATAAAAAAAACTACTTTAACACATTTGTCTACTTGTTTTTTTTTAATATATTTTAAATATATACATGACCTCACAAAAATATAAATAAAGATATAAAATTAACGATACCAAATAAAAATAACAAAAAAAGCAACTAAATTAAAATATAAAATATATTATTATGACCTCACAATAATTGGCAAAATGTGGAATATTTGTACTTTTTAAAAATTCACTTGTCACACCAGAATATTATTTTGTACAGAAGTTTGTACAGAAAAGGATCAAAATAAATAAATAAATATATATATATATATATATAGGTAATTTATACTTATTATGTAATAATTGCAACAATTGTGACTTGTTTGTTTGTTTTTTTTTGGTTGTTTGTTTGTTTGTTTGGTTGTTTTTTGGTTCAGATGCTTAAAAATGTTGATATTAACCTAAAATAATTTTCCCACTTGTTTTTCCTTTTGAAAATAAATATACTAAAATGTATTTGAAATACATTTATTTCATTCTAAGTATGCTACAAATACATTTACACATTTATGTACTTAATAGAAAATACCCTGCAATTGTACTTTTAGTATACTAAGCTGATATACTTAAAGTCTGCTAAATTGGAACAACTAATTTTGTACTTAATGCACTTTAATTGTGTGGAAGTAGTGCTGAAGTTCAACAAGATATACTAAACTATATTTGATTGTGCTAAATTGGAACTATTGCAAGTAAACTTCAGGTACACTTTAAATATTTTGCATTTAAAGACTGATATTATTCAAAGATTCAATCATCACCAACAGTGACATTAAACACATTTTAGGCTTAATATTAAGAAATGTGCATTGTGCAAAAGTAGTACTTCAAATACAGTTTCATAATTTTTATAGCAAGTCTCGAGCGAATATCAGTAAATATGTTAATAGATTAAAACTTTGAAATGAATGTATTTTAAATATTACGTTTTTACTATGGTTAAACATAAACCTTATTAAATAAAGCAAACTTATTTTGTTTATTATTTCTAACAGCCATTTTCTATATTTCACATTAACACATTTACAGTTTTACACACATTTATACACTTCACGTGAGATGAAACACATTAGCTCTTTCTACTGTACTGAGAATGTCACGATGGATTCAGGCTAATCTTTACTCGGCCTGAAATGTGAAGCGAAATGATCATGTTTCTGAGTACGCTCAACAGATGTGAACACACACACACACTGTCAGTGAGAGAAATTTAGTCTCTCATTTGCACGTTTCTCAGACCATTAATCCACTGTAATCTCTCATTTCATTTAAGATGATTGTCATGCGCTCTTGAATACAGGGTGGTCTCTTAGCTCTGTCGTCATTCATGACAATGGCTGCACATCTGCGCTGAGCAAACATGAGTTACGAGCAGATTACAATCCCTATTCAAACCCTGCGTAATCTTGGGTAATCAGCATCAGGCTACTGCGCAGTCCATCCATGTACCATAAAGCATATCATTAAGGTTTAGGGTTTATGGCTCGGTGCTTGTTCAGAGGATGACCTATTGACAAACAGACAGATTGCATGGCAACTACATCACCTCAATGTCATTTCCTGTCCCTGTGCAGAAGGGGTTTACTGTCTCGCAGGTTTAGCAACAGCACACTTTTTTAAGGAAGGCAAACACCTCAAAAATAAAACGAATACATTTAAAAAATGAAAATGTATTTTCAATTATTAATTATCAAATTCATTTATCTTTATAATAATGGTCCTTAACATAGGCTTCATTTTTGTTATTTTGTTCTTCTTCTTCTTCTTTTTTTTTTGAGATTTTAATGACAATTTCATCTGCATTTCACATGACTGTGATTCAAAAATAGACATTAAAATTAAATAAATAAAATGTAGTACCGTATTGGCCCGAATATAAGACGACCCTGATGATTTATACTCAATATTAAATTTCGCTATAGCAGTCCTTTCTCAGTGTGGTATTGACACACTAAGAAAAGTGTTGAACTAAAATGCACGATCAGTGGAATTTAATTAGTATAAATCCAAATACTAAAGTGAAGTATTATTTATTTATTTAATTTTTGATTATTATTTTGTGTGTGCATATACCATCATCATTTGTTCACAAATAAAAAGTGAATTTATTTATTAAATTTATTAAATTGTATTTATTTAGTAAATTTATAAATGTACTTGTAAATGTATTTATTTATTTATTGTGCATGAACTGTAATCCCTTTTATAAAGAAAAAATGAAAATAAATACATACATAAATAACTTGTAGTATTTGGAAGAAACTGACTAAAAACTACATATGTTGATCTGAAATGCACAAACTGGAATTTAATTAATTTAAATCCAAATATTAAAGTGATTATTTTTTTTGTTTTGTTTATTCTTTTGTGTGTGTGAACCATCTTTTTTTTTTTTTTAATAAATAAATAAATACATACATATTTGGACTTATTCTCAATATTAAATCCACTGGGGATAAAAACAAATATTTTTATGGCAATAGTCCATCATCAGTGTGGCATTGACAAACTAAGTAAAGTGTTAAACTGGAATGCACAAACAGTGGAATTTAATGAGTATAAATCCAATACTACAGAGATTTATTTCTTCATTAATTCATTTTTGTTTATTCTTTTGTTTGTGGACCATCATCCTTTTTTCATAAATACATAATAAATAAATTTCCTTTATGAAAATTCCATTTGTAGTTTTTTTCCCTCTTTGATTTTATGCAGAAATACAACCCGGACATGTTTTCGTGACATTCAACCAAACAGCTTGCTAATGCGCTGGTTTTCATAGAGCCTATAAACACACTTCAGCTTGTGAACCAGAGAGACATCCTCTATTTATACAGGGCTCTCTGACTGTCTCTTTCTCTCAGCTTCAGTGACACAAACTCATGATCGAGCGGCATCAAAGAATATACATTCTGTCATGGTCTTTTATACACAAACAAAACGGCTTTCCTGCATACATAAGCAATACATCCAAACACACACACACACACACACACACAACAACAACCCAAGCGCGGACATACACACAGATCTCGAGCTGCCGCCCACACTCTGAGCAGAAGGGGGAGGAAGTGACAGTTAGCTGTGGAATTCCTGCTGTGTCTCTCACTTAGCATGCACTTTTTGTTTCTTTGCCATACACACACACACAATGACAAACACCCATGGACTCTTACAGAGTGACAGGACCCTCAAAAGTTTCCAGCATGTATTCTGGAGGAGAAAAACATACTGTAATGTGGTATATCCTCCTTATGTGGAGGCCCTCAGAAAACTCTGAAGATTTCAAGCGCCTGCTATTCACAAACTTGTACATTGCATGTTAATTTATTCAATATTTTGGCTTCTTATACTTGCTTGATTGGCCAATTGCAATTTTGTATGTTTTTTGGATAATGATGACTAAACTTTAAATTTGATCTTTTACATTGTTTACTGTCATGTATCACTCAAGGCCCTTTTATGATAATATAGTCTACAATAAATTCAATTTTGAAGTCAAATCAATATTTCATGTCCATTTATTTACTCATTTGCCAAGTAAACGTAGTAAGTAGAATAAAAAATAAAAAATAAAAAAGCCTCCTGGATCTATGGCCCTGGGGACAGACATAACATTCTAATAAATAAAATTAATAAAAATAATAAAGAGTAAAATTACTTTTACTACTTATGGAAAATGTTAAAAATATTTTGTATTCCCCCATATATATATATATATTTATTTTTACTTTTTTTTTCTCAAGGAAAAAAAAAATCTTACATACATTTTCTTAAAAATAATTGTACAGTTTTAGGATAAAGTATACGCAAAAGTATTTCCAAATTGTTAAGTTACCTTAACATTTACATTTTAGTATAAAATGACATGTTTTATGTTGGCCAATTATATAGGCCTACTAGTCCCTTAAAAATACAAGTATTCTATATTATATGTATAAGTAAAATATGATTAGTAATACACTACTTTTTTTGTTTTTGAAATGAGTCTCTTATGCTCACCAAGGTTGAATTTATTTTATGAAAAAAATTGAGTAAGAACAGTAATATTGTGAAATATTATTACAATTTAAAATGCCTGTTTTCTATTTTAATATATTTTACAATGTAATGTATTCCTATGATGGCAAAGCTGAATTTTCAGCAGTCATTACTTCAGTCTTCAGTGTCACATGATCATTCAGAAATCATCCTACGCTGATTTGATTCTTATTATCAATGCTGAAAACTATTTTTGATGCTTAATATTTGATTATTTTTTTGACTTTTTTCAAAAACATGGAAAAATAATTAATATTTGATTATTTTTTTGACTTTTTTCAAAAACATGGAAAAATAATTAATATTAATAACAATTAATTATTCCAAACTTTCAACCGGTAGTGTATGTACTATATGTATTGTGTATATGTAAGTGTTGCAATACTTAATATTTTAAATAACTCACATTCATGAAAAAATCTTCTCATGAAGATAAATTAAGTGTGAGGCAATCATTTTATTTTTTGTGAATCTGTCCTCTAATAACCCTTTTTACCATGTTTAAATCGATCCTGCAAAATTCAGCAGATTTCACCCAAAATCAAAATAAGGAAATGTGGGGAAAACCCACAAAATACAGCCAGACCCATCCGTGGATAATGTTCCTGTGGGTTTATATAAATCTGTCGTAAATTCACTCCAACATAAAGTCACAGCGCATTAACACGTATGCTGAGAGCTTTAAGCAATAAAACACCAAGATAGCCAAAGAAATATGTAAACGACCTCTCGGCATATATCTAGTTTATGGATTTCATAATTGCCCAAAAAGACACACCAATGATGTGAAAATGAAGGGCATTAACATCAACACACACATTTGGAGGAGGATAATATACAATCACATCATTGTTGGCCTCTCTGACCATCTTCCAAACCACTGCTCATGTTTCTAGCTCTTTGGACAAAATGGCCCATTCATCAGATGCACCATCTTCCTCCTCCATCACTCCTCCCACTGCTAAAGAACGCTTGCACAAATGTCATTGTGAGTGTGTGTACTATATACTAGCAAAACAATTATCAAAATCATAGTTCATACTGTATTTCCTCTATTGCTAAGATAGCATTTCTGCCTCTCTCTTTGTCTAACCCATTCTGGCGGTCTTCTCAGAAGCTTATGTTTGTGATAAAGCTAAAGGTGACGTGATAAGCTGTGCAATCATCTAGGTCTGAGGTGCCCTAATCCTTGCCTAAGCCCTATCATAAATCCATCTGTTATCTGTGTTACTCCTCTGCTCCTGACACCAAAACACAAAGCACCTGCACCGAGAAGCCTCTTGTCAAGATGCATTCTGCTTACAGATTGTGTGTGTGTGTGTGTGTTGGAGCTGGCACTTTGATTCATTGTGGCGCTCTGGCCCGTGCTCCTCTGGGCCAGCAGTGTGTGTTTGTTTTCTGTTGCACAGGAGGACAGTGTTGAGCAAATGTTAGCATGCTGCACAGAGCGCTAAAGTGTTTGCATAAGCAACTCTACAGTAGCAGCAACACATAGAGTGTGTGTGTGTTGACGAGTGTATGTCCTTCATTAGAATTTCAAGGGATTCATTATTGTCAAATTTCAATGGACAGTTCAACCAGAAAAGACAAATCTGTCATCATTTACTCACCCTCAGTTGTTCTAAACCTGTATGACAGAAGAAGATCATTCACATTCCATCCAGTGACAGACAACACTGGACCTCAAGGACCCTTTTCACAGACTGTGATGATTGCCAACATCATAAATCAAGTAAAGTTTTTTTTGTCCCCCCTCTTTTTTTATTTTTTAATTAATGTGCATTTATAATACTATACTTTGTTATATTACTGTGGTATTAAATTACAGAAAACTCGTTAACGCTGCAGTGTGAGTGTTTCTAATACAACACCTGAGGGAATGACGGAAAATTTGACATCTTTCTCTTAACGGACCAACGTAATCAATCTCTCTTTTTTTTTTTCTCTCTCGCTTTTTAAAAGTCCTAAATTGGCTATTGGATATTTTCTTCTTTTGCTAATAGAGCAAATGGAAATGCAAAAATTACATTTGTTGTAGTTTCTGTTTTACATAAGAAATGTAAAAAGGACTCATTGTCTCATGCTTTAGTATTTCCTAATTAAGTTATAATTATGAGATAAAATATGGAAATTATGGGATACTAAATCATAATAAAGTCGAATTAATGAGAAAAGTCATATTTTTAGGACCTTATGACTTATGACTTTCAAACTATGGGACACCTTTATGTCCATATGTCTATACCTTTTTGTTATACTGTATATGGAAACCCATTTCTGCCATGTGTGAAAAAAAAAACATGTTTTGGAAAATCAAAATTAAGTCATAATTATGACAAAAAGTCAGAAAAATGTAAAAATAATGACGAAGTTAAATTATGAAATTATTTTTACAACATAATTATGACTTTTTATCTTATATTTATAACTTTCGTTGTATGGAGAAGACAAAATATAATATATATAAAAAAATATATATTTTCTTTTATGTTCTGATGAAAAAAAGTAAGTCAAGCATGTTTGGAATGACATGAGGGTGAGTAAAGGAGCTTAAAATGTTCTCTCTTTTTTGGGGGGTGAACAATCCCTTTAACACCATTAATATCCCTAGTTATGATTATCAAACTGTAAAACCAGAAGGAAATGAAAGGCTGTTAAATTGTGACATAATTGTGACACACAGACAATCACTTAGTAGTCTGCATCAGAAAAAGTGCACATTGAGGAAACACAGCAGCTGCAAAAAGGTAGGCAGAAACTCATCAGCGCCCTTATGAAACCTAAAATGACAAATGAGACACCCTATGGTCTCATACAACAAGTTTGCCATTTGGGAAAGGGCCTGCTAGATCCAATTCAGATACACAAACCTGCTCACTCTTGAGTCTCTTATATTCATTGCAAATGCAGGACTCCGAAACTTTTACACTGACATTTTTATAGAGTTAGAACTGTGCTGTCTCTGGCACAGGGCCCTCCCTGCAGGAAGTGGGGCCTTAAATAATCATTCATTATTTTCAGTGTCCTTTACATCCTTTATAGCTGTCATCTCGTCGGCTTTATTGGACAGAATTTATCACAAACTACAAAAATCTCCCCTAGAATGAGAAATTTTTGATTACTTTAAAGTTGGAGCGTGGCCCAAATTTGAGGGAGAGGAGGAGGTATATGTGTCACTGACAGCGTTATGCCAGCTGTGATATTCATCCTCAGATTTATGGCTGTGTCCACTCTGTCTGTCCTCTGTGACAAATCTTCTACTTAAGCAGACAGTTTTTTGGCCAATGCCTTTGAGGTGATTTTAATGTTAAAAGCATTTTCGTTTTTCATGAGATGACAAAACTGAACAAATGGCACCAGGAAATGCCTAAAACAGCTTTATTCAGCCTGGTTAAAAAAATGGTCCAAGTAAGTAGAACACTAAACTTTTTCTGAAAACAGCAACAATCATTTTAGTGATATCCTCAATCTTAATTCAAAGCGAGACAAGAAAAACAAAACATACCCATCTCCATATCCTCTGGCGCCCCCTGAAGGGAAATACTGACATTTAAAAAAAAAACTTCAATAAAATGAGTGTATCTGGAGTTTAGAATGAGACTATAAGAAAAACACCTTATATTACATTGATTTCTTCTTTACATTTAAAAATTTAACTGTAAATTACTGTAAATGGCTGGCTGTGTGTGTGTGTGTGTGTGTGTTATCTCTCTCTCTCTCTATCTCTCTATATATATATATATATCATGATATATATCAGAACGATTTTTAATGTTTTTTTTACAGGAGTTTCTTATGCTCATCAAGGCTGCATTTATATGATCAAAAATACAGGAAAAAAAAAATATTGTGAAATAGTATTACGATGTAAAATAATGTTTTTCTATTTTAATATACATTAAAATCTAATTTATTCCTGTGATGCAAAGTCGAATTTTCAGCATCATTACTCCAGTCTTCAGTGTCACATGACCCTTCAGAAATCATTCTAATATGCTGATTTATTATCAGTGCTGGAAACTGTTGTGCTGCTTAATATTTTTTTTTGGAACCTGCTATACTTTTTTTTCAGAATTATTTGATGAATAAAAAGTTAAAAAGAAGAGCATTTATTTAAAATAGAAATCTTTTCTAACAATATACACTACTACGAAAGAGGATTAGGGCCAAGCAATAATAAAAAAAATAAAACCATCTCGAGATTAAAGTCATTACATTTCGAGAAAAAACTAGTTAAATTTCAAGAAAAAAGTCGAAATAAAATTTTGAGATTAAACTCGTTAAATTTCGAGAATAAAGTCATTATGTATCGAGAAAAAACTCGTTAAATTTCAAGAAAAAAAGTAGAAATAAAATGTTTAGAATAAACTCATAAAATTACGAGAAAAAAGTCGTTAAATTGCGAGAAAAAAAGTCGAGATAGAAACCATGCTTTGGTAAATCATAATTAAGTCATAGTATGACATAGTAAGTCATATCTATTAGATAAGCCAAAATTATAATATTCCAAGTCAAAATAGAGATAGATAAAATTGAGATTTTTTAGATAAAATTGAAGTCACCACATTATGAGTTTTTTATGTCATAAATATGGCTTTTATTTAATATTTATGACTTAGTATTTCATAATTACTACTTATGTCATAAAAATAAAGAATGATTTGGGCTACCATAGTTATAGAAAATATATAACTTATTTGTGAATTTGAATGTGAATGTTTAAATGTAACTACAATACAAACAAAAAAGTTATAGAATGTTTTCTACTGATAGATTTTATTTTACCATGTCCCAAAAAAAAAAAAATCTTAAAATTATTAATTACAATTTTAGAACATGTAAAATAAACCATTGAAATTAAATAAACCATTTCAGTACTTATTCTGTTTGATTTTAATTATTATCTTTTTCTGAAAACTGTGAGTTTACCTAGCATCTATCAATGACTTAAAAAATATTACTTTCAGGCTAGATAAAAATGTATGCAAATCATATGTCTAAACACACACACACACACACACAAAGGGATATGAGGAGGGAAAAAAACTGATGCAGATGTGCCTTTAAAAAATAAATACATAAATAAACAGCCAAGATATATGGCTGTCTCACCTCTGACCTCAAGGTCAAACAAGGCCAAATACGTACCAGTGATTGTGCCCCGTGATTTCACAGTCATTTCAAATGAACGTATGCGAGGTGTAGCCTGAATGTACATACTTTGACAGGTGATCTATCGGTCTGTCTTCAGGCTTGCAAGGACCCAGGTGTAACATTTACCCCTTTAATTTTAATCTCAGAATCTAATATTTATCGTCAGAGAGCAATGAATGAGAGAGCTGGTGACCTGACATGTCTTCTATCGGTTTCTCTCTCTCTCTGTCTCTCCAGATTCATCATTTGAGGTATTAATTTGTTAACCTCCCACTGGGTCATTATAAAGGAATCAAAATTAGAGAAGCTTACAACCACCCACATACAGTAATTATTCAGACTGAGAGCAAATGTGTGAAAAGATTGAAGTGCACGAGCAGAAAGTCCCACTCGCTCTGGCACAGACGAGAGGAGGCGTACAATATGATTCAATTGTGTTGCAGAGCAGAGTGCGGGGGAGAGCAGAGACAGAGACAGAAAGAAAGAAAGGTCTCAATAAAAAGAGAAAAGTGGAGAGATATTGAAAAGGAGAGCGAGGTGTCGCAGCGATGATTAATTCAGCTGTGCTGTACGTACAGAGAGAGCCAGACTGCTATTTAGACAGTGGGGGATGAATGTGTTTACTCAGCATCAGTTTATACACTAATGCAGCACACCTCAGCATTCTGTGGACAGCAGCATCATCTTCTCACACATTTTTCAAGTGAATGCTTGTGAATGTTTGTCTAATCAAGTTAAATGTTATCTACTATCTATCTATCTATCTATCTATCTATCATCTATCTATCTATCTATCTATCTATCTATCTATCTTTATGCCCAACGGCCTAACCATCTAACCATTTATCAACCAATATAACCATTTATCTACCCATCTAATCATTTATCTACCCATCTGCCTGTTTCTCTAGCCACCTACCTATCCATCCATCTGTCTGTCTATATGTTTGTTTCTACCCATTTACCCACCTACCTAACCATCTACCCATATTACCATTTATCTAACCATCATACATTTATCCACCCATATGTCTGCCTACCCACCTATCTAACCATTTATCTACCCATATTACCATTTATCTACTCATTTATCTACCCATTGAACCATTTATCAGCCCATCTGTCTGTCTACCCACCTGTCTAACCATTTATCTACCCATCTGTCTGTGGGTCTACCCACCTACCTACCCAACTATATCATATTTAGCTACCCATCTATTTACTTACCATCCATCCATCTGTCTGTCTGTATGTTTGTCTGTCTACCCATCTACCCACCTACCTAACCATTTATCTACCCATCTACCTATATAACCATTTAGCTACCCAGCTACCCATTTAACTGTTTATCTAGCCACCTACCTAACCATTTATCTACCCTTCTATCTACTTACCATCCATCCATCTATGTCTGTATGTTTGTCTGTCTATCATCTACCCACCTAACTAACAATTTACCAATCTACCTATATAACCACTTAGCTATCCAGTTACCCATATAACCATTTATCTACCTACCTACCTAACATTTATCTACCCATCTATCTACCTACCATCCATCCATCCATGTCTGTATGTTTGTATGTCTACCATCTACCCACCTAGTTAACCATTTATCTACCCATCTACCTATATAACCATTTAGTCCCCCGCTACCCATATAACCGTTTATCTACCCACCTACATAACCATTTATCTACCCATCTATCTACCTACCATCTATCCATTTATGTCTGTATGTCTATCTGTCTACCATCTACCCACCTACCTAACCATTTATCTTCCCATCTACCAATATAACCATTTATCTACCCATCTAATCATTTAGCTATCTACCTACCCATCCATCCATCTATGTGTGTATGTTTGTCTGTCTACCCATCTACTCACCCACCTAACCATCTATTTACCTATACATCCATCCATAATAACAAAGAAAATCACTTTGTCAGCCGGCTCTTGAGAGTGCAGTTAGGGAATATATGATAAAATACAGTAAAAAAAAAAAAAGCCACAGGGTTTGCTTGGATATTAAGCCTGGTTGCAATTTCCTGGAAATACAGTATACATGATTTATTAGTTGACAGAAATAGAACTTGCTCACAACAGACAGCTTGCACCTTGCATGAGATGTTTTCTAAATTTATACATTCCATATCTCGCAATTTTATCAGATGTGCAGCCTTTAGACAGAAATGCACACTGAGGCAGTTTAACATGATACAACCTCTATCTATTTCACAATCAATAGCGAGTTTCACGCAAAGACACACATACTAGCTAGATTAACTAAATATATGATCTTTACATTAACTCTCCCCCTTGATGGTTAGATTCCTGTATTGAGATGTTTTCTAGGTCACAGAAGCTGTGCATGTTAATTTGTTCTTTTGCTCAGAGGGGAAAATTGTCATTCTCACCACTAAATGGGTCATGGTAAAGAAGAGGTTTAGCTAATCCTCACATTGCACAATAAACAACTTCCCCTATAAACATATTTGGTAGCTCGAGATAAGGCAACAAATTGATGTCAACAATCTCAAATTGTCTATATCATACCTGTAATCATGTAATGCCATCAGATAAAATAATTAATCTGAAATATCTCAACAAATTATTCAAAATAAATGAGAAGTGATGACATGCACCAGCTTATAAATATTAAAGGAATAGTTCACCCAAAAATGAAAATTCTGTCATCATTTACTCACCCTCATGGCGTTCCAAACTTGTATGAGTTGCTTTCTTATGTTGAACACAAAAGGGTGAGTAAATGATGACAGAATTCATCATCATTCATTTTTGGGTGAACTATCCCTTTAAGGGACAAAAACATGAATAGCATAGTAAAGAATAGAGCTACACTTTGACATTTGGAGTGTTTTTTCATGGACATCATTCTAGATGTTGATTTACATCATTAACAACAATACCAGTTATACTTGAGGGAAGATGTACACAAAAATGTATACAAATACTATGTCATGGGATGTGCATAATTGCTCGAGATACTAAGAAACAGTCTTAGATCAATCTGCACCACATCTGTGGTTGGGACTTGCTATGTAAGCATTGTAATATCGGCAATATTGGTTTTCCTGTCCTCTTTTTCCATGGTTGCTGTCCCCATTTTAGAGCCTGTATCTGATTTGTGATTCTACAATACATGTGCAACTGATCTTATCGCTCACTATATAAGGCCCTGCACTGCTATAGCAAACATCTCTGACTGACTGAAATGCGCTGCATAATGTCTCTGTTCACCATCACTCTCATCAGCAGCGTTCTTCTGAGCCTGTTTCCTCACACTCCAGTAGCATGTAAGTTTCTTGTGGAGATCTTACTGCTTTTTGCATTGTTTTGGTCATGCTGTGAATTTAGCTGACATTTTCGATGTTGTTTTAATGGGCACTGTGGGTCTATGACTATGATTGTAAGAAAAATGTTGTGTGTGATATCAGATGGGCCGCTGAACTATGCCTGTTGTGTGAAATACACTCACAATCCTCTGCCCTTTGGTGTGATCAAGGGCTTCATGGAGCAGAAGTCCACCGAGGTGTGTCGCATAGACGCCATCATGTGAGTCACTGTAACCTGACCGCAGGAATGAGTCAGGGTTCACACATTTACCCACACAATGTGGTTGCACAAAAATAGACACATTTAACCATACATTTAAATATGAGGGCGCGCAGCTGATACAAAAATCCCACAGCATTAACACAAGACATACAGTGGGGTACAAAAGTCTGATACTACATTGAAAAATATGTGCCTTCATCTAATTAATTACCATTAGTTAGTTAATTAGATGAAGTGTTAATTACACTTCATCTAATTAAAACATTAGTCACATTTAAATCCAGACTCAAAACTCATCTGTTTAGCTGTGCATTTACTGAATGAGCACTGTGCTACGTCCAAACTGACTGCACTGTATTTTATGTATAATCATTTTCTATTCTTAACTGTTTTAATTCATTTTAAATCAATTTTTAAATCATTTTTAAAAGTTTTTAAATTTTTATTTGTTGTGATTGTTTTTTTTAATGATTATTTTACTTCCTTTTATGTAAAGCACTTTGAATTACCATTGTGTATGAAATATGCTATATAAATAAACTTGCCTTGCCTTGCCTTGCCTAATAATAATAATAATGATAATAATAATAATAATAATAATAAAAAAAACTATTATAATTTTAAAAATGAAAAGTATACTATTAGCTATAATGTAAAATGAGGAGGAAATTATTATTACTAGGTCACACATTTTATACAAATGAATTTGTACAAATATTCAGATGTTCTTGCTGCTGTTGAAACAAACAATGCTCTTTGAATCATTTTCAAATCATGCTGGAGAACATGATCATCAAGTTTTTCATGTGAAGTTCGTGTGGTTCAGGTATACTGCCATTGAAGCAACTAGGGAAAAAACAATACGGAAACAAAAATGGAAAAACTTTTAACGCAAATTGTTATGTTTAGAATATAATTTGCAATGAAAAATAAACAAATAATTAAAACCATTAAATAAACATTACATAAATATATAATACACTACTGCTGAAATGGTCCGGGTCGTTAGGTCTCCTATGCTTACCAAGGCTGAACTTAATTGAAAAAAAAAAAAAAAACCTATAAACAGCAATATTGTGAAATATCATTACAATTTAAAATACAGGTTTTCTATTTAAATATATTTTTAAATATAATTTATTCCTGTCATGGCAAAGTTGAATTTTCATCAAACATTATTCCAGTTTTCAGTGTCACATGATTATTCAGATACTTCTATTATTATCAATCTTTTGTGTAATATTTTTGAAACATTTTTTTCAGGATTCTTTGATGAACAGACAGTTCAAAAAAGGAGCATTTCTGTTTTATTTTATTGTTTAATTTTGATTAATTTCTTCTTCTTTTAAAATATTACTTACCCCATACTTTTGAACGGCAGTGTGTATAATATAATCAGACAGCAACATAGTGTTGGCCCAGATCCGGCCCACATCTGGCCCATGTGAAATCCATGCGGGCCAGATGTGGGCCGGATCTGGGCCGAAACTGTCTGCTGTCTGGGGTATTATTAAAATGAATTTAAAATCAGACTTTTGGTCCCGACTATATTAATACCAATGAAGAGACAGCTGCATGTGACCTCCAATAATAATCACAATAAGCAGTCTTCAGAAGAAAGTTTGCCATCATTGCTTTCTAAAATGATCTTTCTCTTCAAGCTTTCTCACCAAGAACAACAAGAAGGTATGTGCGAGCACTAAGGATCAGTGGGTGAGAGCAGCGCTTGCACGTCTGAGGTAAGTGTATGACATTTAAAACAAGTCACCTCAAATTTGTGGCAAACATTCAAGCTAACATTCGCTATCACTGAGTGGTAAATAATGTGACAAACTGGAATACTTATTGATTTCTTTTTTTTATGATGGCCAAAATAACAAATGACTTAGATTTATATTTTCTTTGTAGGTCCAAAATAGAGAAACTGACAGAACAGGGAAATCAGCGTCTCTCCACTGCTGGACTGAAACGCACGATTCACACAACCACCAAAAGTCCATGAAGCTTTTGCAAATAACGTGACTTTAAACGTTTTTAACATATGAAGGCAGATTCTATTAATTACTGATGATTATCCTCATACATCATGTTTTAAATTCTATTCTGACTATATATCCTTAACAATAAAAAAAACTGTTTATACATAACTATATTTTTCTACTTTTATGTATCACATACAATTATAATTCCGTCTGAGATGCTTTACAGATTTGTCTTAAACAGCAATAATGACAAAAATTAAAACATTAAAAGTGAAATAGAAAGTAATTTTCTTTGCATGCTAGTTACTGTAAAAGAAAATCCCAGTTGGGAGAGAATAGTAAACAATATTATACAGATAGTTTAAGTAATTTCTTTACAAAATGATCCCTCTGTACATTAGAACAAACCATAGCATATCTGTGAAAAGGTGTAAGCTTCTGATAAATCTGAGACTAAATTCATAATCTCATCTCTGTCCTTCTCAATCCCGGGAGGCCTGGGTACAGGTGTCCCAATGTTAATATTGTTCATCAGCTAAAAGAAAGAGACAGTGAGTGAAAAAGATATGAGACAAACATCTAGCAAACAACAGCTATATTCTCCTAACTTCTGATTTGCACTTAGTAAGTTATAATGAGACAAACTGACTTGGATGTTAAAGGATTCAGCAAAAATTAAAAATTAAAAAGATGTCCTCAAAGGTATTGTGTCAATTATAACCTGAAGATACTCCTCAAAGTTGACGGCGTTGTACTGACGAGTGTCTACTGTCAAACATCGCTCTGCGCTGCTCAGGAGAAGTGTCATCCTGAAAGACGTCAAGCATCTCATTGCTGTCCCAGAGTTCATGATGGGATGGTAAAGAAAAAAAATAAAAGGAGAGTGAATACGATTATCAATATTTACTGTTCATTTAATCTGGTCTATTAGTGATTTGTGGGGAATTACATCTTGTGATATTAGAGAGTGCTGCGACCTAGAGCTGAAATCACAGATTTTTTTTGATAGATACATGTCTAGGTTGACCTTTAAAAAATGCATTGGTGGGAATCTATCACTTACAAGGTAACGTAGTGAAGAAGATAGCCTTGATCTCTGACAAAAACCTCAAACTGATATCTAAGGTTCAAGATGTCTTTAGATGTCCACTGGGGGTATTTCTCCTTCAGCTTTTCAGCCACTCCACTTAATTTAACTAAAGTCAACTAAATTTATCATTTTAAATCAAGCAAAAACACTTAGCCTACTTTTTAACTTGAAACAACACATTATTAGGCTACTTATTCTAAAGTTAAATTTCAAGTTGTGATAACCAATAACAGCAATAATTTTTAACAGCGAGACAAATTACTAAATGTTTCTTATGTTTCTGAAATTCTGAAACTCATACCCTAAAACATGGCCATTTCCTTTTTTGGAGCGCATATTCTGCCGATGCATGCGGTTTCACAGAACTTCACATTAATTGCATGACAATCCGCATAAACATTGTCTTTATCAGCTGTAATACACAGATGAATATCAAATGTCACATCTTAAACAAATATAGCTACTCTTTCTGTAGCCTACTGTTCTGTAAGCTTATACAGTAGGCCTACACTTTCCCTAGCTTTAACGTTACACTAAACTGGTGTAGGCCTACTGTTGAGATCGTTATTTATGATCAATTAGGCCTACTTGTGATTTAAAAATAAGAAAAACAACACATTAGTGGGTAAACACCAGCTTAAATGAATGAACTAAATATTTACAACAGTAAAAAAAAAAAAAATTAAAAAAAAAAAGTTAAAACTAGCTCCGGTCTCCTCAACAGGATATTGAACTTGAGTATCAACGGTTCATTCAAAATCTCCAGCCACTGACCCTCTATAAGTGCAGAATCGGAGAGATCGACAGTACCCAGATTTGAAGACTACAGTAAGATTTAACTTCTACTTTGCTAAGCTTGATTCACGTGACCTGAACTGTTTTATTTTATTCATAAAGGCTGTCATTGAGTTGTGCTGCTCTAACAAACAACACGGACAAATAAAGCTTTACTGAATGTTTTCTGTATTAAATGATATTGGAAAATCAGTGTTAAAAACACTGAAGGATCATTTAAGTCTGTAATGTATTTATTTATTTACATTTATTTTCTTTGCATTTTAATTTAGGGACCATTACAGCACCAATATAGGGCATTTCTTGACAGGGTTCATATAGGCTATTATATAGAGGTGCCTGTGTTGCATATTGATGAGTTTATTTCTCTCAGGACCTTAAGGACAAAAATATCCCAATTGAAACCCATTAAAACTGCTATTTTTAATTGCAGTTCCATTTAACTGTAAAATTATGCAATTTTTGTTAATAGGC
>NW_015647020.1:0-7175 GCF_001515625.1 Sinocyclocheilus rhinocerous
TTCAGTGGACCTTAATGTTACCTGTTTTGTCAATGTTAAAAAAAATGTTTTATATATCAATAAAAAAGTACGACAGGCTTTTACTCGAGTCTTTATCACTTTATTAAAATGAAGCAAAACAAAACGACAAATGTTTACTTTCACAAGCCGTCAAGTATATGCTTGTAGTAAGCTGCCTCTTGCCTATAGACTCAATTAGGTAACAAAAAATGTCGGGAAACGACACCTCTGGCCATTCCGTTGGGTTGTTTGTCCAGTCACAGATACCGTATGGACAGTCCGACCCAATACGGCTTAGTATGTTGCTCTGTCGAGCGGCAGAAATTATTTTATGTAGGCCATTGTGAGTCAACACCATGCTTTTCCAATGAGGGGGAAAGGACTGTTTTCCCCCACGCCGACTCCGCCCACACAGCTATGACGCGACACCGATCAAGTCTATATGAGGTCATGGTATTTAAAACAGCTCTGTATGTATGGTTATTTCGTGAAGTATATTGAGTGCAGAATAAAGCAATATGTGTTCGCACTTCTGCTAACAGTAATTTAATAAAAGTGAATTTAATAAAAATAAAAGTGAATTTTGCATTGATTCTCTTGTATAAATGGCTGCATGAAAACTTGAGTGTGTGTGGAAAAGCTTCTTTTTTCTTTTTTTTTTTTACATATGCTATTAGGATAAAATCTACGCAAAGTTTTATTCATGAGCTCCTGGATACTATAGACACTCTTTATGTTTAAATATTTTCACTAAATGTCAGTGTGTTAGAGAATGAAATATCAGAAATACTTTTAACGATCTGTCTTTGTCCATGTGTCAGACCATGCTTAAATTGCTGGTATCAGGAGAAGGAATGTCTCGTACGGGAGTGATGATTTCCATCCCTCAGTATCCACTGTACTCCGCTGCTCTGGCTGATTTGGGTGCTGTACAAATCAGTTATTATCTGGATGAAGACAACTGCTGGAGTTTGGACATCAGTGAGTTACGACACGCCCTGCAAGAAGCAAAGAAGCACTGCAGCCCTCGAGCACTGTGCATTATCAATCCGGGAAACCCTACAGGTTTGATGACAAATCTATCAGCTTTTTTTTATGGTGGTCAGTTTGTGATTCCCAAAATCAGAGCAGAAAGTCTTAAATACATAAAGCTATGGCATGAAATGTTGCATGCACTGCAAAAATAAAATAAAATAAATAAATAAAATTTTATATAAAAATTAAGATACATTTACTTCTACATTTACAAAATAAGAATAAGTCTGGCTTTCTTTGGAATTTAACAACATTAAATAAGTTTATGCTTAAAGCAAGAACACATATCTGTCAGTGGTGTATGCAAACTAGTATTCTTTTGAATTTTTTTCTGACCACATTGACGTTGTTGTTTTAATCTTAAACTCACTTAATTGTTTCTCAGAAAACAAGACTTTTTATTTGATGTCTTCTTATCTATGTAAAGGTTATTTCCGTATTCTAGTGGTTATTCAGGATATTCAAGTCTTAATCTATTTTTTTATGTAAAATGAATTAAAACGTAATAGAGATCTGTTGGAAGTTGCTAATACAACTCATTGCCCGCTTGCTAGACTTTCACATACAGTATTGAGTTCCTTTCAATTGTTCTTTCAATTTCGATTACTTAGTCTTAAAAAGGTTTAAAAAAAAAAACGTTTTTAAAAAAGTCTTAAATTTACCTTCATAAAACTTGCTAGACTTTCACATACAGTATTGAGTTCCTTTCAATTGTTCTTTCAATTTCGATTACTTAGTCTTAAAAAGGTTTTAAAAAAAAAACGTTTTTAAAAAAGTCTTAAATTTACCTTCATAAAACCTACAGAACCCTGTAGTAGTATTTATTAAGGATTTATCAATTATCCAAACTTTTATTTGCATGAAATTGTTGTTGCAGTTGTGAAGACAGGAACAATCATGAACAATCACTGGGCTAGAAAACATCAAACTAATATGGCAACACTGTTTGTCTTTACCTGACAGGTCAAGTGCAAAGCCGGCAGTGCATTGAGGACGTGATCCGATTTGCTGCAGCAGAAAAGCTTTTCCTCATGGCTGATGAGGTGATTTGTATGATAGGCTTATACATTTTTTCTAAATAAATACATAAAAACACACATGAATAATATTTTCAACACGCCCTGTTTTATCCAGGTCTATCAGGACAATGTTTACGCGGACGGGTGTAAATTTCACTCCTTTAAGAAGGTGCTGTTTGAAATGGGTCTGGAATACTCTGAGAAAGTGGAACTAGCTTCGTTTCACTCAACGTCAAAGTGCTACATGGGAGAGTGAGTATCCAAAACAAAGAGAAGAGCAGTTGACCTTTAGGTGATTTGGGAGAATGATTCCATAGGGAATATTATAGAATTTCTTCCTAACAATTTCTTGTTTTTAAAGGTTTAGTTCACCTAAAAATCACAATTCTAACATCGTTTACTCACCTCGTGTCATTTTGAATCCATAACTCTTTCTTGGAAACACAATTTAAGATATTTTTGAATAAAACCTGAGAGATTTCTGTCCCTCCACTGAAAGCCCATTGCATTAAAGTTTGACAATTCAAAAGTTTCAAGACCTCTGAAAAGACATGATTGCTTTATATGATGAAAACATGAATTTTGGCTTTTATTCACATATAAAAATTGATCAACACACATACAGAGAGCTCATCGAATATGGTAAACACAGCATCAAACACACTTGCTTTAAGCTCCTGAACCAGTGAGGTTTGAACTTGCATTTCACGCAAGCACGTTTGAGCACAATCATCACATACTGCTTTCACCAGTTACAAACACATTTGTAGTCGATTTAAAGAAAATGTCCTATATTGTTCCTCCATGGTTTGAAATGAAGGTTATGAGATGATGTGGGAAAAGCATACAGTATACAAATACTGTGAAAGAAATTATTCGTTTTGACCAAATATTAGTGTTCTAAAATATATCAAGTAAATAGTTAAGCTCTAAACCTGTCTGTCTTGCTTCTTTAAGGTGTGGTTTTCGTGGTGGTTATATGGAGGTGGTAAATCTAGACCCTGAGGTGAAAGTTCAACTCACTAAGCTGGTATCTGTGCGGCTGTGTCCTCCAGTGCCTGGGCAGGCTCTTCTAGATGTTGTGGTCAATCCACCCCAACCAGATGAACCCTCATATGACACATTCATTAAGGTCTATATTGTCCCATTGACTGTTTCCTTTGTACACTCTAAAAAAATAACCCGGTGGATTTGTAAATAACATATTAATAAATAGCTATAATAATATCTCTGAATATCACTTAAGTTCTTTTTTTATTCTAACATACCAAAATAAATGCTTACAAATCCAACAGTTAATTTAGTCTAAAATTTAGATATATTTTTTTCACTAAAAGAAATTAGTATTTGACCAAGAAATTCTATTTTTAAGATATACTCAATATTTTTGTTGAGTGTTGAACTACAGTTATTACTCCATATTAATATTCTTGCATCTTTAACAACAACTTAAAGAAATTGAGTTAGAAACAATTAACAATCTTGTGCAAAGAGAGGGAACATTTCTTTTTCCCAGCATGCTTTGATGCTGATTGTACAGGGAGAGTAAATGTTGAAATTGAGTGTTATTTTGTTATTCTGTGTCAAGGACAGACCAAGAGGTTTCACAACTATAAAATTTACTCAATATTTTTAAGTCTATACTTGTTTCATCCCCTCCCCCCGGCCCCAAGGAAAAGAAAAAAAATTAAGTACATCATACTTTAAAATTTTAGAGTGTACAGGTTGACAAATTTCTCTAGCCAACAAGAAAGTAATCAAACCTTTTCTCCATTGTCTTCAGGAACGCACAGACACTTTGGCCACACTGGCAGAGAAGGCCAGCATGACGCAAGAAATCTTGAATCAGGTCCCAGGAATAAAATGTAACCCAGTGCAGGGTGCAATGTACACTTTCCCACGTATCCACCTCCCACCGAAAGCCATCCTGGAGGCCAAGGTAGGATGAACTTGTGATCAGTAAAACCTAACAATTGTTCACTTGTCACTTCATGCATTTTTACTGATCAGATACCTATCTGATTTCTAACAGACAGCTGCTTGGTTTGAAAGTGATTTCTGTGTGAGCTGTGCATACATTGCTACACTATTGACAACAGACATTTGCTATTGTGCTAAATGTGCTAATGTGACTGCACCTTAACTGCCCTTTGAAGTGACTTGATTGGGATTCATAGGGCATATTCCACTGAGTTACCATAATTTACTGGGACATGTGCAACCCTAGCCCTAACAATTGACTACCCCTAAAATTAAAGTGGAAATCCTTCACTCCTACTAGTTCTTCAGTGCACGCAAAGTTTAAGAGCTGTCACAGATCCTTTATGAACCTAGAAATGGCCGAATAATAGTTTACAGCCAAAAGCAGTGGGTGTTTCTTTTTCTCAAATATTGTCTCAAATATTTTATAAGATATTGTTGTTAATATTCTCTGATTATAGGCCTTTGTATTTGTTAGTTATTAAAGCAGCAGAATTTAGATTTTGGCCTTTATTTGCTCTAGAAGATTATGTTGTTCTGTACATGTAAGTGAATAATTTCAGAATAATAATGAATGATTTAGGAATCAAGAATATAACATGCCCTTGAACCAAAAAGGCTGTCTTTGAATCACAAAGTAAACAAAGTAAGAATTGCAGGATTGGTTTTAGTTGCAGGATTGGTTTTACTACTACACTTGATACACACTTTCTCTGTCACCTAAGGATTTGATCTTGAATTTGTAGTTAGTTTACGAGCATGTCTCTATAGACATGTGTGACGTCTGCAGCGAAAAGTGTCATTACGAACACAATAGGAACACATTTACACAGCTGTCATATATTATATTTCACTTGGTTGACTTGAACAGCATCATAAAACTTCTATAGACATGTGTGACGTCTGCAGCGAAAAGTGTAATTACGAACACAATAGGAACACAATTTACACAGCTGTCATATATTATATTTCACTTGGTTGACTTGAACAGCATCATAAAACTCTAACCAAAATCTCCCATCCACTCCAATTTTAGGAGAAGGCACAAGTTCCGGATATGTTCTACTGTATGAAGCTTCTGGAAGAAACAGGCATCTGTTTGGTTCCTGGCAGTGGCTTTGGGCAGCGAGATGGCACCTACCATTTCAGGTTTTTCTCTCTTTATACAAACAAGAATGATGAGATTAGCCTTGGATATGTTTGTGACAAATGTTCGGGTGTCCTAGTCCAGAAGGAGCTGATGGGAAATTAAGAGTGAAATAACATCAGAAATAAAAGCCAATACAAAAAAATTTTAAGTTATAAAATTTATAAAGTATATAAAAAATTAAGTTATATACATAAGTAAATTTTTTTTAAACGTACCATTGGGAAAAGTGGGCAAACATCCTGCAGGCTTCAGTTCCAAACTTGCTCCAACACACCTACACTCAAAAAAAATAACTCTTTGGTTGAAAATGATTCAATCATGGACAGTGGTTCCACATGATTGAATCAGTTATTTGGACACGATTGAACCAAGTTATTTGGAATTGTCTAATTTTAGTTCAGTATTTGTGTAGAGATTCCATTGTGTAGAACCACTTTCCGTGCAAGTTGTTATGATGACATACTAGCAAGTTAAATACAACTTATTTACACGCATGTTAGATTTCGGCAGTCTAAAGATGACACTGTTTACATCCCTAGAACTCCCATTGGAGTTGAATTCTATTTAGCAGGTCCTCAACCCAAGCACACACTCCACACTTCACCACAATGGTAACTCGCCCAAAAACACAGAAACAGAACAACAGAACAGAAAGCGTTTTAAAATACCAACATAATAGACTTTTCACAAGTCTCCCTATTTTCTCATCTTGCTAAAAATGCATAATGCATAAAAGCACTTTATTTCAGCATTTTCCCTCCCCATATCCAGCCCTGTGCAAATGATGGGAAGTATAAAACTGATTTTGAGCTACTTGATTGAAACATGCTCTTTTAAAATAAAAACATTGAGTTAAGCCAAAAAGGAACAATTTCAAGTCAATTTAACATGATGCAGTCATGTTTGAACAAGAAATCTGATGCAATGTTATTGAATCAAAATGAATTGTTCAAATAAAGAGAACAGCATCAGTGTCAGAGGCAATCCTCCCTATATGCAAAGTACGCATGTTGCGTAGGGCCCCCAAAACACCAGTTTTGTTTTTTTATTTTGGCCAGTGATTATGAAAACATGAATGTTCCTTTCCTTAATGCGGTGTGCTGTCGCCCTTTCTATGTAACTTTCAAATCAGTCAAATTCAGTCATATACAGTCTCCTGCTGTTCTTGCTCAATACAAAAAGAAACTAGTTAAATTTACACTGCAAGAAACGCTGTTCCCCAAGCGCTTTCCGTGTGTGCAAATTGAGACTGAAACACAGACAAATATAGGCTACTTTGCACTTTGTATATGGAAAAATGTCCGTCTTGGTGAGTTTTCACTAAGCACGGTCAGTTATGTCTTTAGTGAAAATAAACTGTGAAAAGTAATCGAATGCTAGTCAGCATTCTGTGACCGCATCCTACTGTATAAACCTGCTGCTGTCTGTCATCATCTGTTAATCAAACAACAAAAGAAAATGAGAGAATTATTCACTGCTCTTCACTGAATATTGTATAACTTTATGAATCAATTTATGTTTAATTTATATGGTGAAATCTATGCAGTGCTTTATTTTTACATTTGATTACTTTCATCAATTTCTGTATAGTAGGCTATTATAGGCTAAAATGTTTAATGGTTAAAATAGTTTTTTATTAATATTGTTTTTTATGCATTGTTTTTAAGAGCTACCGTTCTGCAGAGTTCAGCTCCAACTCCAATCAAACGCACTTGAAAATTACAGGTACACTGATCAGAGCCGATCTTTCTGGGGGCCCTAAGCAAAACATTGCCAGCGATCGGCTCTGATCAGTGTACCTGTAATTTTTGTCTCTCTCGCTCTCTCTCTTTAAATTTACTTTTATTATTATTTTTACTTTTATTATTTTGTCTTGTGGACTACATGTTTGTTGTTCATAAGTGGGGAAAAGTCAAGAAATTTATTGAAAAGCGCAGGAAAAAGTGGCTTGTAAACCTGTGTCTGCGGTCGGGAGGAGCGAAGCTCGTGTG
>NW_015647020.1:7185-15116 GCF_001515625.1 Sinocyclocheilus rhinocerous
CTAAGCAACTAACCCTGATTGTAAACAAGCTATTTCGAAAGTGAATCCCGTATATGAGGGATGCGGGATATATGTCATTCGTGAAACTTTGCTGCATGTACAGGGTATGTGGCTGTTGGTCCTGTTAGCAGCACGTATTATCCGGCTTTGCTCCTCCCGACCGCAGACGCAGGTTTACAAGCCACGTTTTTCAGTCAAATTCTTGAATTTCCCCCCCTTATGAGCAACACATTTTTGTACACGATAAAAGCTCCTTGTGGTTTCTCGGTTTGTCCGATTTAAGCATCCATAAACAATGCAAAACACTGGCATTTTGAGTTTCTGCTAGTGATTCCTATGGAGAAAAATCACTTCCTGCCCTCCAGCTGCATTTCGCGCGTCATCAGAATCACGTGATTGCAAACAACCTATTGTGTGAAAAATAGTCTGCTGTCATCATGCTGTAAATTATTTGAATAATAATACTTCACTATGCTAAATAAGTGTTATTTTGGGGAATCTGTTCTTTACATGACCTGCTAAAACCATATTACTTGTACTTTTACTCAATTACATGTATAAGGAAAAATAGTACTTTTTACTCTTTTACAATTTCATATAGGCTACGCTTAAAAGTAAGTAAAGTGCATATGTCATCATGACTTAAATCTGAAGAATATAAAAATAGTTCACCAAAAAAAATAAATGTCAATATGTCAGTTTTCCCACTGTCATTTTCACCTGCATGATTTCACAAAAGGAGTAGTTCTGAAGAATGCTCACGCTTTTCCCTACGACCATTATGACAGTGGATGGGAAACATAAAAAAACATCATATTCCAAGTATTCCGAAGCCATATGAGGCTGTAAGGAACAGATTACAATTTATGTTATCATTCCAAGTCATTCAGACTTTAAAAGGCATAGGTGAGTAGATGACAAAATGACCTTTTTTCTTTATGTTTGGTGAACTATTCCTTTTAGACAGTCTTTGGACTAGTAATGTGTTTTTATAATAAACATTGTGGTAGATCAATGAATTTCAAGTTTGACAGGTTTCTTTCCAAAGTTCATGCATCAAAACTAGAGAAAATCTACTGTTACTTGTTTTCAAACATCAATTTAAAAAGCTAAAAAGTGTGTAATTTTAACAAAGTACATCTGAATGTGGATACTTTTTACTTTGTCCTAGTATTTCTTGGCTAGTAAGACTTTCAATAAAGTAAAATGTTTGGCATTTGTACTTGAATACAATTTCTCAATTGTTTTACAACTCATCATATACCCACCATTTCAGTTTAAAGCAAAAGATCTGATGAATGTTTTCAGTCTAATGACTGACAAAATTTAGTAATATAAATACATAATTTGCAATTATTTGCTACAGTGTTTTAGATAAGCACCCGTTTTACACACAATAATCTTGAAAATTAATTTTAATTTGAGGTTAGCTCAAAAATCTGATGGGACAAGTGTCCCCTCAGTTTGGGCATGCATCTCGGTCACCTCATTATAATTACTCCCCTGATGGCTGCACATTGCCTGGATGACTAATATCAATACCTCCTCAACTATAAGATATAAAGATCCCCCTAACAAAATGATCTAGAAATTACCTAAAAAATGATCAGTCTGCTGTTTTCCATATGAAAGTGAATGGTGACCACATTCATATACAAATGTAAAGAAATTATGACAAACACTAGTTCTGGGCTTTCATTTTCTGTGTGATTTTAAATCAGCCAAGTTGGCTTGATTTAATCCTTGTAGTCATCTTTGCTTCCGTATCAGGCAGTGTGCTGGAACATCACATCATCACTAATCAATTGGATAAATCATTACCACGTCAAGCATGTATACCTTTTTTTCCATCTCTAAATGTGTTAGTAACATTTAATGCATATTCATATAGATTTTGGTCTACTCTGGACTAACTCTAGTCTCCATTTTTTTATATGTAACTGACTTAACATTATGACCAGTCTTGAAACAAATTAGATGACTTGTAAGACTAGTTTAAGACTTTTAATGCAACCAGCCACAGATCTCTGTGTGGATCTAGCCTTTTGTTGTGCAACTTGAAAAATAAAGGTTTAGAAATCAAAAATGTACATCTCATATCTTTTGAGATATAAATAACACTCTTATCTATCATTAGACGCATCTAATGTGCTCAAGCAGTTTGCATCGTACGGTCTTAAATGCATAGTTTTTTTGCAGTATTTATTAAAAATATAATTGAGACAACTTCAAATGGACCTTCTGAGGCTTCGGTGATAAAGCAAACAGCATGTTCACACTCATAAGTACTTTATTAAATCACTGCTTAAAAACCATACAGGTGGGTATTTGATTGTAGGAAGGGTTTGAACGTTTGTGATGTTAATGCACCTTCTAGCTCTCCATGGGGTGTGCACACTGACCACCGGTAGCAATAAACATTGTGTCTTCCTCTTGTGTGATCTCTGAAGAGATAAAAGATGAATAAAAAGAAAAAAAATGTGATAAATAGGATTTTAAATTTGCATTCAGTACACACACACACACACAGTTTGGGCATAATGGGTTTTGCGAAGAATATAACATGCAAGTACAGTTCATTTATTTTTGCTGTATCCCTGTAAAGTTAATTTGTCAACGATCAGGCATCACAATTGGCCTAATATGAAGCATTCTTTTGATAAAATGTATTATCTTACCTTGTGAGTACTCTTTCCTTTCTTTTTTCTGAATCCTTCTTTCAGTTTTAGACACCTGCATTCTTGCTTTCCATGCATTGTCTACCAGAAGAAAATACATGTAACAATATAGAGTACATACACAATTTCGAGAATTTTGGCAATGGTATATTGGAAGCCCTACCTTTCTGCAGTCTCCGTAACATTTTCTGATTTGGGTTGTTAATCCAGTCTTCCTCACTCTTTTCCCAAGATCGCCATCCAAGGTCACCACATTTATCTTGAGCAGGGCTGGGATTAAGGCATTGGCAATCTTCACACAGTCCAGTCTTTTCACTCGGTTTAGCCAGAGAAGCAGCACAGCATTTTGCCAAATAACTTCCTGAAGTCATCTTTGGGGTACCATGGAAGCCCTCAGTAGCCCTCTTCATGTAAAAGTTCTTCAATTCAGTAGTCTCTTCTCTTTTGCAGCTAAAACCATCTGGAAAAGGCGGCTTTCTATGATCCTTTCCTTTCACATCATATCTACATGATGTGCAGAAGCGAAGTTTATTCTGCAGTGTGGAATGAGAAACCCAATCACACTTCACGGAAGATCCAGCTAACCTCAAACTGCTTTTTGCTTTGCACTTGCAAGTATGAAATGAACAGTGCTTCTGATCTGAGATGCCAATTGCTGGTCTTTGGTTCTCTGTGTTTTTCCCATTTCTGAGAGGAGGTGGTTCAAGACTAATGGCAAGGGACATCTTTGGCTGCTGCTTCTCTGGAAGGTCAGGATGTTGCCGTACAACCGGTAACTTACTGTAGTAGTATACATTACCAAGGTCAGCCAGCCAGCTTGTTGAGGGACGGTATGGGGAGCGGGACTCAAGGGAGTTAAAGGAGTCATGTTTAGTTGATGCACCAGTTTGTAGATTCTTCTCTGCTGGAATACCAGTGGAAGACTGATTCTGGTTTGATAGAAGATCACTAGATTTAATCTGTGGGCTCAGCGGCTTCTGGGGAGTTAAAAACCCATTCTCAACCATCCACTCACTGGAAGGCACATAAGGCATCAAAGATTCTACTGACCAGATAGAGGCCTCTAGCTGACATGGATGACCATGATATTTAACTGACGCACCAGGTTGTAGATTCTTTCCTTCAGGAACATAATTTGGCTTTGAGATAACATCACTGTGTCCATTCAGTGTGCTCAAAGGTTTCTGAGGAGTTAGAAGACCGTTATCGGTCATCCACTCAGTGGAAGGTACATAAGGTATCAGAGACTCTACTGACCAGATAGAAGCCTCCAGCTGACAAGGCTGGTTATGGTTCTCCATGTCAAATGGCAGCCGCAGAATCTTAAAGTCAACGTTATTGGAGGTGTTGCCATCTTCTCTGCTCTTTGCCTGAAAAGGCATCTCTGAGTTTTTCTTTGCTTTGATGCTTTGGGTAATGACAGATCTGCTTGGTGTAGGATAAGTTTTCAAAGTTCTACAAGATGGAGAAGTTCTCACCACAGTAACTTCTGTACAAGCAGGGAGACGATGCTTCGAGTACCTTAACATCTCAGCTTCAACCCTCTGTTCATCCTTCCTAAATGCTAATGACTGGTAAGCGCACAAGACGACATCCCCTGAAGATTGTACAGAACCCAAGCTGCACTGCAAAAGGTCAGTTTCATTATGGCTAGCTAGCTCCATGTTATCCTTGTTCTGAAACTTCTTACGCCCAGAAAGCATTTTGTCGCATTTAATTTGCATATGTTCAGCTTGAAGGATTTCACTCTTGGGAACAGCAGACAAATCAGTAGTGTTGATCGCATTAGTGGCATTGTAATTTTGAGTTAGCATGGATGTACCTTCAGGGCAAGTTACTGATTTGTTATCCAAGGAGCTGGGTGATGTTGACACTGGACTGCCAGTACCCCTACCTGATTCAGAACAATTGTGGGATATTGCACGTTCATGTGAGTCTATGCTACGACAAAGGGGTTCAGTTTGCACCTCAGAGCTGACCATCACACGACCAGGGGGCACACCGTTTTGAAAATGTGAGTGGCGGGTCTGATGAGCAATAGTTGGAGCCACATGGGGAGTCATACGTCTGTAGTCCAACATGTGCAGTTGAGTTTGAGGAATCATGTATCCAGGAACTTCTAAACACTGGAGAGGTAGTAATGATGGCGGCATCATCATGCCATAGCCTTAAAAAGAAAGAACAGTTATATTGCTTATGTGTGGGTTTCCATTCAAGCTAATCAAGGTCTTCCACTGCAAGCTAATCAAGGTCTCCAAAGTTACTAGGAAATTACAAGGTTAGTCTGATCAGGGTTTAAGCTAAACCCTGCAGGACAGAGGCCTTCTAGGACCAGATTTAAGGAAGCCTGTTGTAAATCCAAAGGTTGACATTTTGAACATTGCATACATTCCATCCATCTCATCATTACACAAACTGCCACAGGCACTTAAATCATGTGAAGTTTAGCAAGTCTTCATCAGAGATAGAAAGTTATAGCTTATACTGGACACCTAATAATAGGCCGGAGCAGAAACATTAGGAATTTTCCAGCTTACGATGGATTCCTAAAGATCACACTTAATTATGAAAAGCATGAGGTTCCCTCCATGTTTTCACTTGTTTGAGAGGTTAATGTGGTCAAGACAATCTAGAAAAGATCTAGAAACATTTAGAGACATAAAAGAAAAGTGATTGTTCATCAGGTAAAATTAAATTGGAGCACAAATATAAAATAAAATCCTGAAAAACTGAATTTGAAATCAGTTAATAGTAGAATCAATCATATTTATCAAAACTAGAAAAGAAAATGATACCTAATCCATGAAAGCCACCATAGGGCACATATGGAGTTGACATGGACCATTGATATGGGAAGAACGGCTGGACAGTGGGAACGTAAAAGGGCTGGTTTCGCTGGAGATGCTCTTCTGGGTGTAATATTCTGGAGGGCAGAGGACCAGGGCGCTGAGGGGCTTGTGCATGCAGTGGTCTATGGAGTACACTTGCAATACCGCCAGTGAGATCTTGGGTTGCTATAGCAGCCATATCTTGTGCAGAACAAGTCCAAAAGAAGGTTTTGGTTACTTGGCCAGAAAAGTTTTCAAATTACAGTCAACCAAAAAGAACATTTGTTTTTGAACTGAAGCAGATTCTCATTTTGGACAAATTTCTTGGCAACTAAAGACCGGTGGTAATTAAAACATCAAAAAGACAGATGGTAGTAACTAAAATGGCTTCCTTAAATTATTATAACTCCAAATTAAACAGAGTATGTGGCTTCATTTTTTCATAGTGCTTACCTTGAAGTTTTTTACACCAAAGGAAAAGCTTTCACAAAACTAAAAAAAGTTAATCCATAGTTTTCCTCAAGTTTATATCAAGAGTGTGTTGTGAACCCAGAGGAAACCACACCCAAGTAATTAGACCTATTAATCAGGATGAGTTAATTAGGATGACGCATGATCTGATTAGGCAGTCCTGCTGACTTTATTAGAAAGGCTACTGGTTCCAGAAAAGTTGTTTGGTTTTAGTTCAATCAACCTTTTCATGCACACCAACCACAAACACAGAAAGACGATAGGCTCATTTGAGATGCCAAATGCTTAGCTTTACACAAGAGTAAACACTTCAGAGGACAGGACTGAAATGAGTACATTTAGTACAGATCAGCCACCAATGAGATCAAAGTTGGATATTAATTGAATAATGCTTACGTGCATTGTTTCTAATAAACTGATTGTAGCTTAAATTTTCTTGTGTGTATGTTTAAAGATGACTAACCCATACAGACAATGCAGAGTGCTGGGAATGTTCACAAGTATTTTATCCAAATAAAAGACATTTAGGAGTAGCAAAAACGCCAAGAACATGACCACCATATTTAGGGATAGTGGGTGTAGCCTTATATGAAGCTCTAATGACACAGCTAATGATTTGAAACTTCGATTTGATGCCTCAATGACATCTTGTGGTTGCAGACATTAATTACAAGAATGAAAAGAACAGACGTATATTCTTGTGGAGACCTGACAGGCTACCTTGAAAGAACAAACCCGGAAGGACAGGACACAGAATGCATCTATGTTAGAATTTAGATGTGCTGTAATCTTGTTGCTCAACTGACTGTCCCAGCACATTTTACAGTTTTTCTCAGTCACTTTAGCACATTTCTCAGATCACAATTGAAATTCTCAAAACTGCTTGTTCAACCTCCACACCATCTAGCCACATCATAAAACCAGTTTCTCATTCTTTGAATACATTTCCAAATGCTTTGGTATGTTTATGCAATTAATTATGTACAATTGTCTGTTGTTTCCTACATTATCAATTGTTTATGTCATGTTGATCAAAATATATCATAGCCTACTGGTTCTGTGTTGAAAAGTCTTAACCTAAAACATAGGCATTAGATCATTGCATAAGTTATCAAATTCAGAATGGCTGAATCAGTTGTCATAATCTCTCAAGCATATATTAGACTATTTGTCCTGAATTGATGAATTGCACAGGTAAACTAACGAAGAGTAATGTAAAGCGTTAGATCAACCAATGATCGAACCAGTTGTCTACAATAGCTCAGACAGAGGTGCATCTCATGAATATTCAATTAGCAATATATAGACAGAGCAGAGGACAACATAAGACTGGAACAGACTACACGATTTATGCCCAGATTTTTGCCTCGATTTACAATCGACAAGTTGATGCTAGTTGCTGAAAGTAAGAGCCAGTCTGCAGATTTTGACCGATTTCATGGAAAATTGCATAGTGTATGATGGTCACAGATTCAGATTTTTTTTTTAGCAAGCTATTTAAACATGTTTGATATTATGACCCAATTTTTAAAAACATATTGCTTTTATTTGTCACACTTCTCCTGAAAATGAGGCGTATGTGAGTTTGTTGTGTTCAGAATGACTTGAAATTCTGTCTCCAATCCAAAGAAGTGTGTTTTTGGTTGTAAGGGAAAGATAACTTTGTTCAGCTTCCTAAAAAACCCAGCGTTATGTAAACAGTGGATGCAGTTTGGTTTTCCGGGGCAGCAACGGAGTTTCACAAGCGTGTTTAGTGACAAACGTTTTAAACAAGGCCCAGTTCGATGCTGGATTTGCACATCGTTTGATACTGAAAGATGGAGCGGTCCCAGCTATAAAAGATCCCGGTCATGATTCAGAACTGCAGACGGTAAGTGAAACGGCATCAAATGTCTGTTTTGTTGGCATTCGGCGCTCAAGTGCTCGTCACTCTTTAGCTCCGCCCACTAGAGGG
>NW_015647020.1:17946-22591 GCF_001515625.1 Sinocyclocheilus rhinocerous
TGTTTTTGGTTGTAAGGGAAAGATAACTTTGTTCAGCTTCCTAAAAAACCCAGCGTTATGTAAACAGTGGATGCAGTTTGGTTTTCCGGGGCAGCAACGGAGTTTCACAAGCGTGTTTGTTGACAAACGTTTTAAACAAGGCCCAGTTCGATGCTGGATTTGCACATCGTTTGATACTGAAAGATGGAGCGGTCCCAGCTATAAAAGATCCTGGTCATGATTCAGAACTGCAGACAGTAAGTGAAACGGCATCTGTTTTTTATTTATTTTTATTATTATTATTAACCCATGATATATCAAATGTAAATACAATACAGCATAAAATCAGGAAATATAAGAAGAAACATATATAACAGCCAGGGGGGAAAAAAACAAAAACAATTATAATGTAAAAGTAATACAAAAAAAATAATAAAATAAAATAATAATAATATAATAATAATAAAACAGATAGGGGAATCCTGAAAAATGCACAACAAGTTGTGTTTTCCTCGCCTTAGTATTTTCCGATACTGAGAGCGTTTCAAAATATTGTTGCAACTCTCTAATAAACACCTTAAAATGCGGCTTCTTATTGGAGAATTTACACTTGTGGATATGGTATTTGGCTAGGAGAAGTAAAACAGCATCTGTTTTGTTGGCATTGGGCGCCCAAGTGCTCGTCACTCTTTAGCTCCGCCCACGGCGCGCCTCCAGGAGCTCGGATTTTTCCGGAGAGAATCGTAAAGCTGTATCTTTCTTTTATAAATATAATAAAACTAAAGACTTTTTGGAGATATGAAGGATGCAGTACTACTCTATAGGTACTCAAGATTAACATGAGATTGGGTGAAACTGTGTGTGTTATGCCCCCTTTAAAATGTACTAGGCCTACTATCTATTTTCATGCTAGTAGTAGCCTACTGATTTTTTAGCTACTAGTATCTATTCCATTAGGTACTATATTGGCCAGTAGTGCTTGTACTAGTGCTACCTTTTTAAAAGATAGTAGCCTTATTTATTAGATACTAGTTCTTATTTATTAGATACTGGTACTCATTTAGATACTAGTTCTTTATTGCAAGCCGTTACAGAGGCGGAAGAAGCCTGTTCCCGCCCCCTTCGGTGACACGATTGACGTTGGTTTCTCTTCTACCGGTTTTATTGTCGAGCTGCTAGCATGCAGTTAGCTTTCCTGATCGAAGCAACTTCTTAAATTAGGCTTCCGTAGATCACGCGGTGTCTAAAGGCCTGAATAAGTCACTTCACCGTTGCTTACATAGTCTAAATGTTTTTAGTGCATGATCGATTTTCTTTGATACATGAATATCGATCTGTTCGATTGCAGGAAAGTATTGTTGTTTGTATAAGGGGAACGAGAGCTAGCTAGCTGCGTTATAGCATGACAGATTTGCTTATACATACATATATATTTAGCTGCATACTGCTATAGCAGTGATCAGTGTGTAATATGCGCTTGACTTTTCTTTAAATACTGAAATTATGATCAGGGTGTTTGTCTTGATGTAGGCACATAAAGCATCTGGCTTCGATCCGGTTAAGACAGAGCATTTTTAGCAGCCCGCTGTTTGTGAAAAAGCTTCGTCTTTGTGTTGTGGATCCGACAGAAACGCACAGCAGCCGGAGTTCCAAGCAGCACATCGGAGGTAAGGTGACCTCTAACAGGCCTCTTTAACAGCGCCGTGTGGTTATGATCTGGATAACTGCGTACCTGCTCGGCTCCAGATGCGAGCAACTGTTCACTGAAGCTAAAAATGTTTGCGTATCACAGTGAGATGTTGATCTCTCATTATAGTAACGTACTCCATACTACAACATGATAACACGTTCTTCACTTAAGTAGAAATTAGGATAAGCTATTATAATGGGTAACTGTATTTCTTTACGAGTAAATAGTTATTGCTTCGATGTTTTTCATATATAAAGAGATATGAGGATGTATGGGTTCATGTGGTGACATTACTGATCTGAACTAAGTTAATGAGCTTTAACCGGAAAAGGCTCCTGTCCCGCCAATTGACAAACCGTAATAATAAGAACTGTAACGTTAGTCGGCGCCGACTGATTCATGATGTATTGTGCCTTCAGTAGGCTCTAAGCTATGGAGGACCAAACCTGCAGAAATAATAAATAAATAAATAAATAAATAACAGGAAAATAAAGAAATAAATGACTTGATAAAAACAAATATAGTTCATTTGTAATAAAATTTAATCCTGAATTTATTTTTATGACTTTTCCTATATGTATTATTTTCTGTATTTATTTTTACATTTATTTATTTTCTTTTTCAGTTTTATTTACTTATCTTATCATTTATTTTTATATTTATTTATTTATGTATAAAAATGAATTCAGGGTTAAATTTTATTACAAATTAACTATATTTGTTTTTATCAAGTCATTTATTCCTTTATTTATTTTCCTGTCATTTTATTTATTTATTTATCTATATATTTATTCGTTTTTAATTTCTGCAGGTTTGGTCCTCCATACTAAGCTGCGTCTTGCATTCTCATAATTCCTTCACGTGCTGAGTTGACGTCGATGACTGCAACGTTTGAAAAAAAAAAAATTCAACATATAACAATAAGTAATCCAAAATGTAAATATAAAGTCTTAGTTGAAATTAAAAGTCCCAATTAAATAAAAAATAAAATTATTTTGGCTGATATATGTATATATATATATGTGTGTGTGTGTGTGTGTGTACAGGGCTCGCAAAATTTCTAAATCCCTGGTAGCCCTTTGGGCAGGTACTCTTCAGATTTTGGTAGCCCGAAAATTAATTTAACTAGCCCAAATAAAAAAAAATACCTCTTGTTTTTTAAAATATAGAAAATCAGATAGGAGTTTAAATGCCAATCAAAAATATTTTCAAAATCAGACAGGAGTTTAAATGCCAATCAAAAATATTTTCAATGCACAAATATCAACAAATATGAAGGAAGGATTTTCACTTTATTTCACTGCAGGGAATCTGCAGAATTTGTAAAAAAAAATTAAGGCAATTTATGACCCATTTTAAGAGCTGCACATGTAAAATGAACAGTATGAGTGGGGTTGGACAATTTCTATGGTAACATACAGTATTGAGCCATAAAATTACATGATTTATAGTTCAGATACAGGTTTTCACAAAAACAAATCTTTTACAACAACATTTCAGCCTTTAGACCACTTTTATGAAAAGGGATAAATCAAGCATATAAATTATGTCAATTTAAAACGTATTAATATTACGGTCTTAATTGTTTAGATTTTTATAAGGCACATTAACTTCTTTCTCATGTACAACTCTGTGTTTGCTGCGTAAAAACATGAGTTGATATTTGCATTGATCTGACCATAAACAGCAAGAAAGGCTTACTGGAAATGCAAATTCATTCTCTGCCACGAGGTGGCGCTTTAGGAGCGCTGAAATATTGCGGTTTCCCCGGTAACGGCTGTACACAAAGCAGCTCCGTGCTCATAAACGCTGCTTTATCAGAAATTATAGGTAAGATGAAATTAAAATGCCAACGACACTTTTCTGAGGACAGTCGGTTCCCTTCAGATACATTCAAATAAAGACATCCGTTTTGACTTGAAACGTGCAGCGCTTATATTTATCTATCCCTTTTGCAATGTTTGATGGGTTGGATTCGTTTTGTGGTCCGCATTGACTTGCATTGAATCGCTTTCACACGGCAAAGTTTCTAAACGGACCAAATTTGTTAATACAAGTCACGCGCAAGTAAACTGTTGTCTCATTGGTCAAAGTTCCACGGTTTATTTTCCGGGATTCCACTAGCTGTCACGGCTGTCATCTGTCAGGATGGAACCGATTGTTTTGGCGCAGATCCGGGCGCGATTGCCGTGTTCACATGTGCCCAAACGAACCGAGCTAAGGGGGGAAACGTGCCAGGTTCCGAAACAACAGGCCAGGTGTGAAAGCACCCTCAAGCATATGATCTGCTCTGTGATGTCATCTCTCTGGAGCTGCAAAGGTTCACGCGACACTGACTGGAAACCAGACTTCATTCACCTCAATAGAAAGTATTATTAAACTGTCTGAATCACTTCCTATCACCTAATATGCATTCACCATATAAAACATAGTAAATGTGTGAACAAAATATTGAAAAGTCACAGATTCAGCATCTTTTGCCATCAATGCCATCAAAATTGTTAATCTGTATTGGTGGTGAAGAGAAAATAGTGAATGCATATATTTTTAAAAATGCTAATTTTGTTTCTGTTTTACAACATACTGGCTCCAGTGTTGGGTAGGGTTGGGTATCGTTTGGGATTTTTTCGATACCGGTGCCAAATCGATGCTTTTAAAACGGATCCGGTTCCTAAACGGTGCCTGAACCTATACTTATTAAAAAATAAATAGATAAATAAATAAAAATTCCCCCCAAAAATTATGAATTGGCCATTAGCACTATAAACACATGTCTGTTTCATTCATACTGGACGCCAGAGGGCGCCCTAGCACAGAAAATCAACATATCCAGTCACAGAAGTAGAGAACTCATGACCCTCCAGGAAATCCCTTATATGGACAAAGGCATGCTATTATATCTGTAACTGAGTAAACAGAACATCTAAATGTTTTGAATGATAAAACAAAGACAATAAACACTCGACTGCGACAATA
>NW_015647020.1:23479-23796 GCF_001515625.1 Sinocyclocheilus rhinocerous
AGAGGCTATTTTTTTCTTTATAAATAAAACAAGTAGTTAGAATAGAAATAGAATAGAGCAGTGTTTCCCAACCGGGGTGCCCGTCTGTCGAGAGCAGGGGTGCCATGTAAAAAAAATAAAATTTTTTAATATTTTTAAATTGCTAAAATGTAAAAAAAAAAAAACATCTATTATGTAATATCCATTTCTGATGTCGCCAATAATTAGAGATGCACCCGAAATTTCGGCTGCCGAAAATTAGTTCACCACTCAGGTTTTACTTTCACGTGGAGTGACGCTCTGCGTATTATCCCGCTCTATGCGTGTGTGTGCTCCGC
>NW_015647020.1:23902-24393 GCF_001515625.1 Sinocyclocheilus rhinocerous
AAAAAACGCGGACTTGGCAACCCTGCATCCAACAAGAGCTACCGGAGTCAGGTTTGACTCATCACAGGTCGAGAATAAGGAAAGATGACTGACAAGACCATGCTGGAGTATTTGCTGCTCAACAGATCCTGAGCTCATTGACAAATATCTGATCTTGTAAGATGTGCTCCCTTTACACAGAGTGAAAAAAGATTTGAAAGTGTAAGTAAACAGCGCAAACCCTCATTAAAAAATATTTAAATACAACGCATCCTGAGAGCGGCTCCCTGATGCGCCAAAATTATATACAATATTAGAATGTTGAAAGGAGTAGAAACGAAAATTGCGGGAGCGAAGCACATATTGCGGGACCAGGCGGCAATGGTCAGAGATTCAGCGGCAGCGGGATAAAAAAAACCAGCCAAGTCCGACATTTTGGGCAATTAAGAAATCCCGGCCGGATGCATTTTTGTAGGTCCAAAAAGAGGACATGTCCGGGGAAAAGAGGACGT
>NW_015647020.1:25397-25820 GCF_001515625.1 Sinocyclocheilus rhinocerous
GATGTATTCTTTTTAAAGTAGCCTATGGAACATATTTTCTGCCTCATTCTGTGACAAGAAGCCACATCAGATCACAAAAGGAAGCATTTGACTGGTGTTGTGGAGTAAAAAGGTTATAATATTCTCTTTTGTTGGACAACAGGTTAACAGGTTTAGAAATGTGAATACAAGGGAAATTTAGCTTTAGGCATTTTAATTTAAGCATGTTTAACTTAGTTAACCTACCCGCTAAGTGTTATGGCTACCTGCTGCCATCAGAGCAAGTGTAATTAGGCCTACTGCATTCACGTGCTCCTCGGATGCTCTCATTTCCCGAGTTGTGCTTTTAAGTCGGAATGTGAAAACAACATGGAAACTCTCGTTACTACAAAGATGTGTTGGATTTGTATTATTAGAGCTTTCCAACTTGAGTTCACGTGCATT
>NW_015647020.1:25869-27063 GCF_001515625.1 Sinocyclocheilus rhinocerous
GGCTACCTGCTGCCATCAGAGCAAGTGTAATTAGGCCTACTGCATTCACGTGCTCCTCGGATGCTCTCATTTCCCGAGTTGTGCTTTTAAGTCGGAATGTGGAAACAACGTGGACACTCTCGTTACTACAAAGATTTGTTGGATTTGTATTTTTAGAGCTTTCCGACTTGAGTTCATGTGCATTTTTTCAGTTGGGAAAATTATTTTTCACGTGTGGTGCCGGTGATGATGTTTCTTATGTCAGTTTCGGAGAACCAGAGGACAAATATTTCAATCGATCGCTCAGGCATGGCACCGAAATGAGGCACCGAAATGTGCGTTCTGATACATACTGGTTACATAGGTACTGTGCCATATTGGTACCGGGTTTTGGTACCCAACCCTATATATAAAAGAAAAAATGAGAAGCAGAGGTGAAGTAAAAGTGTGGGGAAGTATAAAACTGAGGCTATCTGGTATCAATATGCACACTATGCAGTGAATACAGACTAATAGACTAAAAAAACAAAGGAGGAAAAAATCCCTTCCTTCAGTTTCTCAGATTGTGCAATGTTCGAAATAAAAGCCTTACATCACCCTAATCTGCGTTCTGACATTATTACCTGTAATCCATAGCCTCAGGCAAACAGGGAAGTCCAAATGTTCGCTTTCTTGCACAGACTGATTATTTTGCTTCATAAGGCCTCAATATATCATCAGAATAAAGATATAGTGCCAGTTTCCACTGTGACAAAAGATTGTTTTAAACATTTTATCCTGACACTTGATGAAAGATATTGCATTCCTCCTTGTGTCCTTCAATCAAGTTGCCATCCCAAATCTGTAATTCAAGACTAAGGTTGAATCTTAGTTGAAAGATGTGGAATATTACGATATAATGACCAGTGGTGGATAAAGTACTTGAAATCCACACTTAAAGGTGACATATCATGAAAATCTGACTTTTCCAGGTTTTAAGTGCTATAATCAGGTCCCTGGTGCATCTACCAACCAAGGAAACGTGAAAAAGATTAACCCAATCACTTTGTTTAGGTAAGCCTTTTTCTGCAAGCGTCTGAGAAAACGAGCGTGTCTGATTTCGCTTCCTTGGTGACGTGGCAAAGGGATCTCATTATAATATTAATCTGTAAGTTTCCACCCACTGCGCCGTCATTTGATTTCGCAAGCGACAACGGTGTACCAGTTCTAATGCCA
>NW_015647020.1:28817-33978 GCF_001515625.1 Sinocyclocheilus rhinocerous
GTAATGGCGCAGCTCTATTCTGGAAAAGGGGGCGGGGAGCAGCAGCTCATTTGCATTTAAAGACACAGACCCGAAAAACAGCGTGTTTCTGCTTCCACTCAAAATTATATAATAAATGATCTGTGGAGTATTTTGAGCTGAAACTTCACAGACACATTCTGGGGACACCAGAGACTTATATTACATATTGTAAAAAGGGGCATAATATGTCACCTTTAAGTAAAATTATAAATATCTTACCAAAAAATGACTTTGGTAGAAGTTAAAGTCACCATTTAGAATATTACTCAAGTAAAAGTTTTAAAGTATGTGATATTTATTGTACTTAAGTATGAAAAGTATTTTTTATATTAAACTTAAGTATTGAAAGTAAAAATACAAGCAAATTCAAAATAAATAAATGTTAACAAACTAAATGATGTTGACAAACGTCATACAGGAGAAAACATTGCTTATGGATTGAAACCTAGCTGTGGTCTGAATTAATAATGACAGGTGGGGACATGCCATGTTGGCTTTGAAGTTTTGAAGTCATCAAGTCATACAGGGGGTATTCAATTAAAGTTCCAAGAAGTCCAGTCTCCATTTCTTTCCTAGTGCAGTGGAGGTCCAGACAATATATATATATATATATATGCACATTTCCATCTGGGCACCAGTAATGCTTTGTAAAAGGAAAAAAAAAAACAACAACAACTAAACAGTCAAAATAGCATATTGGGTCCAGGGAAAAAAAATCAGTTGAGCCCAATTAGATATGAATATTAAAAGATAACATAACATGTTTTATCAAGCTATTATTATTTTGTTTACGTTTAGATACACATGTAAGGCAGAAGGCCACGTGACAGAAAAGATACGGGGTTCAGAGTTTCTCTTGAAGTCTGGAGAATTTTTATATTTTGGTTAAAACAAACATAATCAAAACGCTCTCATCATGAGCAGAAAACAAAGTTAACTAGTAATTTCAATGATTATGTTTTCTTTCCTTGCCATCTACAAATAATTTCCCCAATTTTATTAATGATATGTTTATTTTTAAAATGCTCTTCTTAACATACTGATTAGCTAACAATGCTAAATGTTGATTAAAAAAGTCTTGTCTCAAACCTGGTTTGAACGGTCGGAGTATGATATGTAAAAAATAACTATATTTGCAGCATTGTTGTTTTCTGCAGTGTTTTAGCAAAAGCATCAATCTATTTTGTGGCTCACTGTGTTTTTGCTTCTGTTTTTAATAGAACCTCCACAGCTCTAAATGGCACTTTTGCATCTTTGTAGAGAAGCAATGCACATGGGAAGGGCTTGAATGAAACCCGTTTGGCTCTAGATAAAAAAAAATATTAGAGGATATAACACTGAAAGATCATTACAGTAAACAACCGTGAGCATCTGTGGTGTGAACCGCTCCGTTTTGAATTTGAAATTCAGTAACATCTCTAGATCGAGTGAGGCAGTGCACACTTGGACTGAGTGCAAGTGAATAGAACAGGAACAGCCTGCTGCATGTTGTGTTGAGACAGTCTGTTTTAAAACAACTATTTTTATATTCAGATGGTGCATTAAAAAAACCAACAATGCTGAGTACAGACCTCCAGTCATTAGAATTCCAGTAATCTGCTGGTAGAGCAAAAATAAGTGCTTTCTGAGGTAATTTTCCTGTAGCTACTGTTGAAGAGCATGGCGGCAACAGCAAGTAGCAACGCCAAAGTCACTCCTCTTGCTTTCAATACAAGATATCATAAATGCCAAATTGAAATGAACCTTTTTTAGGTTAAATAACCAGATTGCAAATATTGCAAATGATTATGCTTAATAAATTGAGAGAAGCAGAAATCGTGATTGGTTAAAATATGATTCGCCATGCAGTCCTGTCTAAACAGAACTAACAACTATCTTGAACTAAATAATGAAACTAATTTTTTTTTTAAAGCTTTACATTAGAATCTGAACTGTATTTAGCTTATAGTTCAATTTCCATGCTTGATTTTCTTGTTTATCTTTTTGAAGTTGCTGGCACTATGTATTGTATAAAGCACTATAGTAATAATTTATATATTTTAAATTCATTAACTTTATTCAGGTATCATCGCCACATAGCTTGTTGAATTTAAAAGACTGTTAATTAGGGCTGGGAATCCAAAAATAATCGATTCCTCGATTCCGAGGCGTTGGGAATCGAGAGTCGATTCCTAAGGTTGGAATCGATCCCATCAAGGGGAATCGACGACTCATTCAGAGCCGTTTTCAGTTCAACAAAGCTTATACAGTCATGGCCAAAAATATCGGCACCCTTGGTAGGCCTGTCACGATAACAGCTTTTTGTTGTGCGATATAGTGCCCCTGAAATAATTGCGATAAGCGATATTATTGTCATTTTAAAGACCATTTTATTCCACTGAATATATAATTGTAATGTAACAGCATAATAATGCAAGAAGGCCTACACACTTCCAAATGACAACAAACTTTTAATTTTTAAGAATATTTAGATCATGGAAATTAAGTATCAAAATATTAGATACCTGTAGAAAGTATAGAATATATTTTTCCCTTTACACCTTGAATATGTGTGAGTGTACACATTCTGATTATATTTAATTGTTAATATTTATTATATTTCAATTTAATTTCTTCAGAATATGGATAAATCTTGGGGTGTATTCAAACCTGTCTTGTTTGGTTCAATTGAATCAAACTCAAGTTTGTTTCCCCCCCTTGGTGCGGAAATTTTTGGCAGGTGTGAATACAGCAATAGCACTCTGGTGCGGATCAAACAACCGTACCGAGACCCAGCTGAAGAGATGGTCTCGGTCTGGTTCCAAATGAACTCTAGTACAGTTTCTTTTAAGGTGTGAATATGTCCCGACCTCGATCTGACCCAATTGCAGAAATCATGCAAAAGTATTGAATAAAAGGGTGCCGTTAATTGTGGCCAGTGTGTATTCGAGTAAAACATTTATTTCATAATATTTCCCCCCATTTTAAATTCTTATTATCCAATGAAAGGTTAGATTTTTGTGAATTTTTTAAATAAAAGATCAAAAGGATTAACAATGCAGATTAATTTTCACAGCCTTCTTTGATCATATTTACCAAGGCTGCTGATATTTTTGGCCATGACTCTATATGGGTGCCTCTCAAACGGAAGGCTGCATCCTACGAAGGCTGCATATCTCGGCTGCTGCATCAAACGTCGCTGAATGTCGATTCACAAAAATAAACTGAATGTAAACGAGTTGGTACTGAGCTCGTCTGAGTTTAAGGATGAAGTCTTCCATTTGAGAATCACCCATAGTTATTCCTACTTGCATTAATTCGTCTCTTGCTCGCTAATAGTGATTAGAAGTCTGATGCGTTTTCACGAAAAGGTTATTTCGGATAGATCGTTTTAATGAACCAGTTCAAAAAAACAATTTAGAGGTTATTTTAGGGTAGAATGGCTTATGTTGTCCACATTATGTGCGTTGCACGACGTGATCAATGATCTTTATCTTATTTCCATCTTAAATGAAATGCTATTTTTTAACCTTTCTATCAGCCAATGATAATTCTGAGAAAAAAAAACACAGAGAGCACAGATCAGTGGCCCAGAGCGCATCTGACTGATAGATAAACCACAAGCTCTTAAAGAATAGTGTATAATAACCCCTACAAACACAACTCATTATATACACTACACACTTTAAAAGAGGCAGACATGTAGATGTTTGTGAAAGATGTTTTCTCTGTTTTGGAGGGATGATAATTTTTAAATCATACCCTATTTATTGCATCAAAATTTGTTAATACGGTACTTTACTATAGTTAGTGGATAATTTTATCAGTTGTTTATTATTCATGCAACAATGCATATTACTGTTATAGTTTTGATTAATAACCATCTCGCAGCGAACTTTTTATACCACGGACGCTAAACATTCTTGCAAACTGTCTAAACTGAATTATATACATGTCATGCAGACATTCATATGAGGAGTTTAACAGCAAATTAGTAATTCGGAGGACAAATTTTATTTTTGAACATGAAAAATTTACCAAGGTCTGGACCTCGGTGACCTCATAGCTGGCTACGGGCCTGCTTCACCTCTGGCTATGATTATCATGGGCAATGCAGACAAAATTACAATTTAAAATCAATCTATCAATTTTTACAAATAAAGCTTCATATTATTAGAAGGCTACTTTCTACGACCTTTATCCTGCAGTCATGGCGAAATTAGGTTCCTCCAGTCTAAAAAACAGAAATCGAAAAAGAATTGAAAACAACAGTGAGGACTCTTGGAATCGAATCCCATCAATTCCAGAACCAGGAATTGGAATCGGACTCGATTCCAAAAATTTCGGAATTGAACAGTCCTACTGTTAACATTACAGTTAGCTAGCTTGTTGTTACACTAATTATAGAATAGCGCAAACCAAGGATATTATGGTTTTGAATTTTTAAATTAGTTTTTATTTTAATATAGTTTTCAAATTTCCTATAATTTCAGTTTAGTTTTACTTAGTTTCATTAATGGTTTTGTTAGATTGTTTAGTTTTTATTTTGTGAACACATTTCTATTTAGTTTTTATATATTTTAGTTTCAGTTTTAGTTTTAGTAATTATAGTTTAGCAGAGTTAATGGAACACTTCCAGTGTCGACCAAAGCAAGACATTTCATTTTAGCAAAGTTGAATGTTTGCACAGTTTGCAGTTAACTCTTGTGCAAACCTCTTAATAATGAAAATAATTCTTTACAACTGAACAAAAATATGCAACTTATACTGTATGTATAAAATGTATTCATTCATATTCATGTTCATATTCATTCATATTAAAGATGTAATCTTGTTAAACATGCCAATAGTTTACAAACAAGCTAATCAAGGTTTTCAGAGTTACTAGAAAGCTACAGGCAGTCGAGTTTCGTCATGTGACACAGCAGCCACAATAGCACTGTATAACTGATATAGGCTTATGTTTTTATTTTTTTCCCCCTTTTTATTCGAAATATTTCCAAACGTGTTAACTATATCAGGAGTTCAGTCTAGCCAGAGTTCAGGCACTCTCAAACACTCCCATTTAAATCACTGAAGCTGTTTACACTGTGAAATGAATAGCTTACTTACATTCGTACGCACATCTGCACAGTCAGCGAGCAAGTGAACAAAACACCGC
>NW_015647020.1:34052-36206 GCF_001515625.1 Sinocyclocheilus rhinocerous
GGCTCAGAAATCTGAGGGGGCACGTGCCCCCTCACTTTGAATGGGCATGACGCCTCTGTCCTCTATGAACGTACACAATAAGAAGAAGCAATCTAAAATGCTTTGGTGGTTCGTGCGCTTGCGCGTGAATGAAGGCTTACAATGACTTACAAAGATACATAACAGCTACAAGTGTATGCACTACTTACCTATAACAACCCAGCCACAACACATAATTGCGAGTAACATGCCTTACCTTAACACAGAATCGGCCACAGAGTCCAACGTTTCTATTTTTTCTTAACATGTTAACATGTACTAAACATGAGTGGAATTTGCACCGCAGCGCCCCCACACCTCGATGCTCATGACAAGAATAGCATGTATAGTTATCTTTATTGAAGTGAATTAGGTTTAAATCGCCGTCATGCATGAATGAATGATATTTTTGCAATTTAACACATAATAATCCACAATGATCACATTACACAAAACTGAAATTGCACATCAAAATAACACATTGTCAATATTTTTTGAGACCCCCCAAAATTTCACAAATCACGTTTTCAGGGGAGCCCATGTCTTATTAAGGGGAGCCGAGCTCCCCCTAGCTCTCCCGTAGTTCGCACCCTGCAGCTCGCGGTCGCTGAATGTGTATGGGTTGATAAGGTAAAACTCCGGACAAGTTTTCTTGCGCGCACCCGTTTTTAACGCGCCTTGACTGTCATACAGTCTGACATTGACAACTGAGATCCCACAGTGTGACATGATCATCATGTTCATACAGTCTGACAAGTACAATCCTAAAGGACTTTTAAAAAATCGCAGTGTGAGCCCGGCTTTAGTTTCAGTTTTCCTTTATGAAAATAACCTTGGCGCAAACCTCATAGAATAACAAGACCAAGAAAACCAAATTACAAGCAATATCACAAATAAATACAATAGAACAAAGATACACAGTACTTACATTTTTTTCTTGTAGAGCTAACAGTAGTGTTCAGGTAAAAAATACTACAGAAAGTGAATAATCAAATGTAAAATAGCACTGCATAGTCTTCACTGTATGAATTAAATACAGATGAATCCTTATTAAAGGGGTCATATGATGCGATTTCAAGTTTTCCTTTCTCTTTGGAGTGTTACAAGCTGATTGTGCATAGATAAGATCCCTGAAGTTGCAAAGACTAAAGTCTCAAAACCAAAGAGATATTCTTTATCAAAGTTAAGACCCCTAAAACGGCTCGTTCTAACACACCCCACATATCTACTGTCGGAAGGAGGGACTTTGTAGGAAACGAAGTGTTTGAGAGAGGCGGGGCATATAGGACCTACAATAATGTACAGTATTTGAAAATAATGTGTTTTTTGAACATTAAAGCATGTCAACATATTCTGTTACACCAAATACACAAAATAATGATCTTTAAAAAAGCATCATATGACCCCTTTAAACCTAAAAAAATTTATTCAGTCAAGCAGTGAGTGATTGTCCTTTGTCTTTAGTTAGACAGCAGCAGGTAAATTAGGCTGCTGTCACTTTAAAACAATGCACACATCCAATATAATATTTTATGTCCAATTTTTATCCCAGCTGTTCATGTTCACTTGGATAAAACCAACTGTGTTTACAAGCATACTTTCTAAGATGGACATTTTGACAATTGTGTGTGTTTTTGTCCGTTCAAGCGTGACAAGACATGAAAGAGTATTCAATTCAGTACTCACACATTGTCTATGAGATGGCTAGAAAACCGTCTATCAGAGAGCACATGAATACTTGAGTTCTCTTTCATGTATTTTGCACTTAACTGGTTTATAATCACTTGAATGTTTGTCAAGACTTAAAGCTATACTCCACCTGAAGATTCTCTCATTTACTCACCCTCATGCCTTCCCATATGTACAGTCATGGCCAAAAGTTTTGGCAGAGACATAAATTTTGTGTTTTGCAAACTTTGCCGCTTAAGCTGTTGTGTTGTTCATTCACATTGTTTCTAGATTATTGTGTTGAGTGATCAGAGGCATTTTAAATAATTGCTAAAAGCTTCATTGGCCAAAAAAACGAACTTTTCACAAAAAACTAATTTCACTGTTTTTTGATCCTGACACAAAATGACCAGCTAACATTAATTGACTAATTACATCAGCAGCATATATGAAAGTGTGAATGAGTAC
>NW_015647020.1:36247-36595 GCF_001515625.1 Sinocyclocheilus rhinocerous
GAAGCTCCCTTCCGGCTGTTTGGGACATCTGGAAAATCGATTGTTCGGAGAAGAAAAGGTGAACGCTACCATGAGAGTCCTGTGTTGTGCCAACAGTGAAGCATCCTGAGACCATCCATGTGTGGGGTTGCTTTTCAACCAAGGGAGTGGGCTCTCTCATAATTCTGCCCAAAAACTCTTCTTCCAACGATCCATGAGCAATTTGGAGGTAATCTGTGCATTTTCCTGTATGGTGGAGCACCATGTCACAAAGCAAGAGTGATAAAGAAGTGGCTCGAAGATCATTACATTGAAATTTTGGATCCGTGGCCAGGCAACTCCCCGGATCTCAATCCCATAGAGAACCTG
>NW_015647020.1:36749-41700 GCF_001515625.1 Sinocyclocheilus rhinocerous
GGAAGAAGCACTTCCAATCATTGTGTTCTTGTTAGCAATGGTTACCTCCTAAGAAACACGTGCAGCCATCATCGCTTTGCATCAAAATGGCCTCACATGCAAGGAAATTGCTACAAAGAATATTGCACCTGAAAGAACCATTTACCGGATCATCGAGAACTTCAAGGAGAGAGGTTCGACTGCAGTAAAGAAGTCTTTAGGACATCCCAGAATGTCCAGCAAGCGCCAGGACCGTCGTCTCCTGAGGTGTCAGCTACGGAATCGTGTCACCACCAGTGCAGACCTTGCTCAGGAATGAAAGCAGGTTATGAAGAACAAGGGCCAACACTGTAAATATAGACAATCAAAGTCTTTAAAACTTATGATATGCTTATCATTGTTTTTCAGTATACCATAGAAACATGTGGAAAAATAATCTACAAATACTGAAGCAGCAAACTTTGCAAAACACAAAATTTGTCACTGCCAAAACTTTTGGCCATGACTGTATATGACTGATTTTGTTCAGATGAACACAAAGAAAGATGATGCTTCAAAAACCAAAAAGTTAACATGCAAACCCCAGTTGATGAATCAATGTCTTCTAAAGCAAAATAATAGATGCAAGTAAAATACTTACATTTGTTAAATTTAACTATAAACCATCACTTCTGACCAACTGTCCTACTTGGGTTCATGCATTCACGCTTGATATAAACATCAGCACATTGCAAAGCAAGATGTGATGGCCCTTCTTGCGTTAGCTGCAGTACACGTTTGTCATGCTTCACAAAGTTTGGACATTTACGTCAAACATGAGCTCATTAACCTGAGAATGACAGTTGTTCAGAAGAGATAGATAAAGTAGATAAAATTATTAGAAAATGATTCTACACACACCTGTTGTTTTGCTTCAGAAGATATTGATTCATTAACTGGGGTCGTATGGACTACCTTTGTGTTCAATTTGTGAGGATTTTGAAGCATCAGCTTTGGGGGTCCCATACACTTGCAAGATAAGGCCTCTCAGAGATGAATTATTTTTCTAAAAATCTTTGTTTGTGTTCATCTGAAGAAAGCCATATACATCTTGGACCATATGAGGTAAGTAAATATTGAATCTTTATTTTTGGCCATAGTATCCCTGTAAAACCCCTTTTTAAAGGTCCAAAATTAACATTTGCCAAAAGCAAGTAAAAATTGGTGCTGGCAAGTATATGAAAGTGTTACTCTATGGTTTAACATTTAAAGCAAATAAATGTAGACAGAAATAAATATTAATACTGTAAATACTTTCATTTACAGTACATCAGGGGTGGTTCAGGTTCTCCTTTGTCCTTATCGGTCTAATGTGCCCATTTTTTTCCACAGACACGGTGGACTGCTGGTGTTCTGATGTAGACATCTCCCTCTACCTCACGTTACTTTCTTCCTCAATCCCAACGTCCTCCGAGACATCTGAACACTGTGGAACTGCTGTAAAAGTTGTGATTCAGCATGGTAGAGGATTAGCCTTAATTTCAAAGTATTCCGGGTACAGGCCATTGCAGAAAGGAATTGATACTCTTTGACATTCAGAAGCTGGTTGAAAACTCATGGGATACGAACATGTCGGAGGTTGGAGAGCGTCGGCAAGTCAACACAGATTATGCAGTTTCAGTGCTGGAACAGCTGAAGTTTTTCTACGAGCAGAAGTTGTTTACTGACATCACTCTGCTGGTGGAGGAGAGCGAGTTCCCCTGCCATAAAATGGTGCTGGCCACCTGCAGCTCTTACTTCAGGTGAGTGGAGCAGGTGTTTGTGAACACATGAATATTCAACTGATTAATCTATAAACCATTTTTAAAAAAGCATTAGAATTTAATTATATACTGTATGTATGAAAGTGTTACAGAAATGTTAAATTCTCTAAAATTCAGTGTTTACTGGTAATGGCATTTTTATGACACCATTCCACGATTATGAGTTTTCTTAACTGCTCAATGCTCTGGTAATTTAAAAAATATGACCATTTCAGGGTGGACAAAATTAAGACAATTAGGCCTGTGCGACAAGCATGATTTCTATACCGCAGAAAGCATAATTTCTAGGGCTGGACCAGAATATTCGATTATTCAAATATTCGTTCAGTGGGTTGGCATTCGATTTTCAATTTTGCGATTCGAATATTCTTTCTTTTTTTTTTTCTCGAACACCTGGCATCCTCTGCGAAACGGTTCTCATTCGCGCTTGAATATGAATCGCCCATGAGTGAACGTCATGTACGTCGTGATTCTGTTCATCTGGAAGAGAAGACAAAAATGCAGAAGACCTCAGCTGTGTGGGAGCACTTTAAATTGAGTGAGGACAAAACAGGCCATTGCAGATACACTGACTTCCGGAGTGAACGCTGGCGCTGTTAGCTGCCGCTGCTCTGGGGGGGATTTCGCTTAAGTAATTGTTTTAACCCGTTTTAAGTTGTTTTATAAGTTATTATTTGACACTGCATCAACGCTTTGCATTGGGCAGCATTATTTGCCTGTGATGCTTCTCGTGGCTGTCGGATTATTTGCCGGCTACTAATCTCTGACTTTCCACGTGAAGTGCCTCTGGCACGGGATATTACAACTATGAAGATCGCTGAACTGCTTGTTCGGATCATCTATATTTGGATCATCTTCTCTGCTATATACCATCCTGCGGTGGCGATGCTTCAATATTCGGCGTAGGAACTTCTCCAGCTTCGCCTTTGTCTTACTAAACCTCCGTCAACTTTACGTTTTCATCCAGACATTGTTTACCAGCCACGACGGAAATACACTCACCGTGGATCCCGCCGGACCTACAACATCGATGATTCGTGCCCAATACGGTCATTGTGGTCGTCTAACCCTCGTCCAGCACGGAGGTCCGCACGGACTATTGACCATAGTGTACTCTCCAATCTGGCCAAATCGGCTGGCAATGATGCTGGTAAAAATAATCTATCTTTTGGACTACTCAATATACGCTCGCTCTCTAATAAAGGACCCCTGCTGCATGAGGTGCTGTCTGGCCGTAAGTTGGATTTCCTCTGTTTGACTGAGACCTGGCAGAAACATGATGACTACTTTCATCTTAATCAGTCTGTTCCTCCGGGGTATACTTTCATTTGTAAATCCCGCACTACTGGTCGGGGAGGGGGTCTGGCGATGCTCTATAAGGAGAAATGGAAAGTATCTTAGTTAACCGTGTCTTCATACTCTTCTTTTGAATGTATTGCCTTAAAGATCAACGGGGCAATTCCTACTATTCTCACTACTATCTACCGCCCCCCCCAAGAATAATTCTAGTTTTTTAACTGAACTCTCCGAGTTTTTAACTGATCTGTGTTCTGTGTCTCCTAACGTAATTATGCTGGGTGATTTTAACATTCATATTGACAATGACAGTAACGCAAGTACAAGTGAATTTTTATCTTGTTTGGACAGCTTTGGTTTGCAGCAATTTGCTAACTTTCCTACTCACTCTAAAGGACATCCGCTTGATCTCATTTGTGGTTCTGGTATAACTCCTTACAATTGCACTGTTCATGACTTGCATATATCAGACCATTTTCTGGTGTCCTTTTGTGCTCAGTTGGCAGTCTTCAAGTAAACCTGTGTCGTTCAATCACATTCCGGAACATTAAGAACATTGATGTGCCTAATTTTTCTGATGAACTTGCCAGCTTCTCCAGCAAAGCTGATTTCTCCTCTGGTTTCCTATTATAATAATGGGCTAACTGAGATCTTTGCACCTTTTGCACCTGTCACAACTCGGACTGTTTCTTTTACTCTCTCTGCTCCCTGGTTTACCTCTGAATTGCGTCTGCTTAAAACTAAAGGCCGTAGGCTAGAGCGTTTATACGCTAAATCCGGTCTTACTGTACATAAAGAAATGCTTGCTGACCATATCCATCATTATAAAGAAGCATTGTCCAAAGCAAAATCGGACTACTATTCTAATATAATTGGAGTTAACGAAGGCAACTCTAGATTTCTTTTTTCTGTAGTGAAGAATTTTCTGTGTCCGTCTGACACTCTGCCATTACATTTGTGTTCTACAGAACTGTGCAACAGTTTTATGACTTTTTTTGAGTCTAAGATTAAAAAGATTCATCAGCAATTTAGGTTACAATTCCAGTTGTCAAGTCACCCAAGTGACTGTGCATTCTAATCTTACTACTTTTATTTTACCAACTGCTGCGGAGATATTGTGTTATATTCTGAAATCTAAAACTACCACTTGTCAGCTTGATCCACTGCCTACCTGCTTAGTTAAAGCCTGTCTACCATCTCTGTCTCCATTAATTACTAAAATTATTCACTCTTCACTTGTTTCTGGTTCTGTACCTTCTTTTCTTAACTTGTTTATTTATTGTTACTGTTTTTACTAGTTATATAACCAATAGCTTGCTGTAAGGTGACCTTGGGTGTTTAGAAAGGCGCCATTAAATAAAATGAATTAATAATAATAATAATAATAATAATAATAATAATAAGACAAAGTCAGTGTGTCAAATATGCGATTTGAAACTGGCCTACCACAACAGCACATCAAGTTTGAAGTAGTAAGTTCTGTAAGTAGTACGCCTATAGTATATTGTTGGTGTAAAAAAAAACGAGCTGCTTTTATCCGCCATGTTAATCAGTAATTTTACACATGATAAAAACATGCACTTAATTTGCTTGGAAAATACTTGCGAATACGGCAGTCATAAAAAACGTACAGTAGCCCAGCCTAATAATAATTTGTCTATATTAAAAGTATTGCTCTTAACAGACCTGTATGTTTTGTATCACTAGTGCAGTGTCCGCTCTCTGAGAATATAAGCCCTGCCCGCGTGAGGCGCGCTGCTTCCGGCTCGCGCTGTTCTGTAGTTTATTAAAAGTTTATTAATTCTGAACGTGTCGCGTGTCCATATTGCACCAAAATGCGACACTGCACTCCCTTGGGTCCGCAGCAACACACC
>NW_015647020.1:41808-52030 GCF_001515625.1 Sinocyclocheilus rhinocerous
GAAGAGAAGACAAAAATGCCGAAGACCTCAGCTGTGTGGGAGCACTTTAAATTGAATAATAATAAGACAAAGTCAGTGTGTCAAATATGCGATTTGAAACTGGCCTACCACAACAGCACATCAAGTTTGAAGTAGTAAGTTCTGTAAGTAGTACGCCTATAGTATATTGTTGGTGTAAAAAAAACCGAGCTGCTTTTATGTTAATGTTATGTTTATGTTATTACTCATGTTAATCAGTAATTTTACACATGATAAAAACATGCACTTAATTTGCTTGGAAAATACTTGCGAATACGGCAGTCATAAAAAACGTACAGTAGCCCAGCCTAATAATAATTTGTCTATATTAAAAGTATTGCTCTTAACAGACCTGTGTGTTTTGTATCACTAGTGCAGTGTCCGCTCTCTGAGAATATAAGCCCTGCCCGCGTGAGGCGCGCTGCTTCCGGCTCGCGCTGTTCTGTAGTTTATTGAAAGTTTATTAATTCTGAACGTGTCGCGTGTCCATATTGCACCAAAATGCGACACTGTACTCTCTTGGGTTCGCAGCAGCACGCCCACCCCACCATGTGTGAAGTCGATTGGATGAACGGTTCTCGACATAATAAAAATGCAAACAGACAGACAGACACACACACAGAGATTCCTGCCTTTATTACACCGTGTCTACACTGGACGCGACAGTTGTCGTGTCGCACTGCACCCGCAACCGCTAAAGTCTGTCTAAACTGGATGCGACAAAGCGACCGTTGAAAATCATTTGAAATTTGTGTCAATACGTCATAAATAGAACGCAGCAGCCAGGTTACTGTTGGGAATTAGTCGCGCCACGCCGCATCCAGTGTAGACCGCATCCTATAGGTTCTGTTGTATTTTAGTGTTGGGTCGTTCTTGAACGATTCGTTCGTTTTGAACGAATCTTTAATGTGACTCGGGAAGAACGAGTCGTCTATATATTTTGTTAAAATGAACGAAATGAACGAAATGACTCAAAAAAAAGATTCGTTCATTTTGCTGAACGAGACTCAAAGGTCCGAGTCGGTAAAATGATCCGAACTTCCCATCACTATTGTATTTTGTCGCGGCGCGGCATTTGGTGTAGACACGTGTTGAGAGAAGAATATGTTCAGCCCCCTCCCTACGAAGCTTCGAATATTCGGTGTTGATTACTACTGAAGCTTTGAAGCTCAAAAAAAGGGTATTCGGACCAGCCCTAACAATTTCTCCGCAACTCCTCTCACGGTGCGTGTCTACTGAGCGACTTTGCAAATATCAAGTGAATATTGCTGGGCGGCAGACAATCTCCATGAGAAGCAGGTAGTGACATCTCTCATGAATGTTTAAAATATGCTGATTGTGCACATATTTATCCTGGATTAAGTACTTAAATCATATTGTTTACACATTGGACACATTAAAGTTGATATACAGTACGTTTTGTTTTCTATCGTAATATATTTAAAAATGTAATTAATTCTTGTGATGCTAAGCTGAATTTGTAGCATTTTTCAGTCTTCATTGTCACATGATCCTTCAGAAATAATTCCAATATGCTGATTTGGTGCTCAAGAAACATTTCTTATTTTTATCAGTGTTGAAAAGCAGAAAGCAGAAACCATGATATGCAACAATTCAAATGTGTATGTGTGTTTTAAAGGTGTCATCGGTTGCGACATGCACTTTTACAAGCTGTTTGAACTGAAATGTGTGTTGGCAGTGTGTGTACACAACCACCCTATAATGATAAAGATCCACCCAGTGTTTTTTTTTAATCTCGTTAAATGATTTCCTCTTTCGCAAATCGAGCCGATCCCCTCCCACGATTTTTTGATTGACAGTTAGGGATGCACCGATACCGATACTGGTATCGGGCCGATATTGAGCTCCTGTACTCGTACTCGTTAAAATGCCCCGATACCAAATGCCGATACCACACAGCATGTGATAAGTGCCATAATTCAGACAAAGAAACACAGACAACAGAACAACAGACAGCAGAATGAAGTTATTAGAGATTAAGGAACAAGTTAGTAAAACAATGCACAAGTTACTTAACGGGAGAGAGAGTGAGAGAGAGCGAGAGCGCACGTGCGCACTTCTGTTGTGTGATCTTTGATGTTCACTCACTTAGCACACGCATCATTTGGATTAAAACTAAATCATAAAAATAAGACCATTTATAGGGGCATTCACATTTCACTATAAACATCATTTATTTTCAACCTTAGGCATACACGACTTCCTGGCGAAAGTGAATCTAGCAGCCTGTGTGAAATTTATTACCGAGGTAGGAGTGTCTGTGTTTTACATGTATGCGTTACAGAAGATCACGTGTTCAGGATGCGTGGATTGCGAATGGTCATATGACCGATCAACGGCAAGATGTTGTAGATGCTGTAAACTATATAAAAGTACATTTCAGGAATATAACTTAAAAACTGCCATTGAACACAATTTATGAAATTTGGTCAAATGTATTTTGAAAATTAAGTACTTTTACATTTAAGCACTTAGTAAAACGTCCTAACTTATTTAGTGTTTTGTAAACATTTTATAAAAATTGTAATTAAAATAAAGATAAATTTAACATAATGATTTTATAGGACTGGGTTCTTATAATAAGCCCACTGGAATAAAAAGTTTTAACTTGTATAATTTACACATTATTGAGTGCAAAAATGAAAGTAATCTTACCTGAAACTGATATTACAGTAGCCAGTCTTAACCGTTTATGTGATTTGGCTCTTCTTGTTGATTTAATTTTTTTATTTCTTCACAGTGTACCAAACACATCTACATCCATTATTGGTGCGCAGAAAGCTAGTGAGAGATTGTACGGTAGTTCACGTTGACCAAAACACACAAGAAAAATCGTTTTGGAAAAAAACATTTTCGGCAATCACAGACATTCGCAATTGGACGGGATTAGATTTCTCTTGAGGACCGCCGAGTTTGCAGAAGAACGGTAGGTAATTTGCTCTGGAATTTTTACAGTGATCGTGTGATAAAAAGACAGACATGGCAGATTCGGACGGGATTAAAATCTCAAAGTACATCTGTGAAACAGAAATTTCTCTGACGTCCCCCTGTAAAACTAGTCCAGTCCGAATATGGCTTAAGGTTTGAGCAAATCATTCATGATCCAGCTTCACCTCCAGAAGAAGTGAGTGTAAGTTTTTTTAATGAATCTTTGCAAATCGCCTTTCCTAATAATATGCTAGTTAGCGAGTTTTACGATGAATGCGGCTAAAGTTTACTGTCTCTCAGAGAGCAGCTCGGAAGAGAGGGGTGGGGTGAGCAGAGCTCATTTGCATTTAAAGCGGAATGCAATAAAACAGTGTGCTGTAGACAGAGTTTTTGACAGGGTAGTTTTACACTACCATTGAAAAAGTTTAAAGGGGTCATATGATGCGATTTCAATTTTTCCTTTCTCTTTGGAGTGTTACAAGCTCTTGGTGCATAAAGAAGATCTGTAAAGTTGCAAAGACTAAAGCCTCAAATCCAAAGAGATATTCTTTATAAAAGTTCAGAGTCAGCCACACCTACCTAAAACGGCTCGTTCGAACACGCCCCCACATACCTACCGCATAAACACATTTCATTACACCAAATACACAAAATAATGTTCTTTTTAGCAGCATCATATGATCCCTTTAACCAAACTATGTTACAGACTTTTCATTAAGACCCTAAAGAATCATATCAACTTGTGGAAAATGGGCATCCGATGATCCCCTTAATAAAAATCAATGCTTTTTTTTTTCAGCAAATATGCATTAAACTGATCAAAAGTGACAGTAAAAACAATGTTACAAAAGATTCTATTTCAAATAAATGCTGTTCTTTTGAGCTTTCTATTCATCAAAGAATCCTGGAAAAAAATGTTTCCATAAAATCTTAAACAGCAAAAACTTTTTAACATGGATTAAAATAAGAACAATTATTAATAACTGAGCACCAATAATAATTGTGCAGCAAATCAGCATATTAGAATTATTTCTGAAGGATCACGTGAGACTGAAGAACGGAGTAATGATGCTGAAAACTCAGCTTTGTGTCACAGGCATAAATTAAATTTTTTCAAATGGAATATTCAAAAAGAAAATGGATTTAAATTGTAATAATATTTCACAGTATTACTGTTTTTACTTTGTTTTAGATCAGATAAATGCAGCCTTGAAGAGCATAAGAGACTTCATTAAAACAATTCAAATGTACTGTACTGTATTTCGTTATGAATTATCTGGCTTTGTTTAAATGTTTACTATGGGCATTCTGAAATCTTTCCAACTGTGTTAGTGATGATGATATTGTCGTGTGCTGAAAAAAAAAACATAGATTAATCACGCTTTGTACAGACACACTGCAAAGCAGAGGCATTGTAGCATTTTAAGCGTCAGTGTGCAATCAGAATGCTGTGCACCTAAATAGAGCGAGAGAACGGAACAGACTGGCCTTACAACACATTGTTCTAGGTTCTGTTATTTGAGAGACTGTTAAAACATTTTGATAAAGCTCCAATCGGTTTCCTTTTGAAATCAAAATCGTAATATTGATCATGATTTTTTTCTGTCCATATCGCACAGCCTGAATTACAATTGAAAATCACAATATGAACAGCTCACATTCACTAAAAATATTGTAACGTTAGCAGTATTGATTCAACCAGCCAGTGAGTGAATGTCACTTTATTGCTCTGGCCTCCAGCTGAACTGGAAGTTTTTGAGTTAGACATATATTGCCTGAATTTTATCACCTGAAGTGCTGGTCACCACCCCAGTAGTTTGAAATGTGCCTATTCAAATGCTTTTCCTTTTTTTGTACTTTTGGTGAAAAAATAAATGTAGTGAAGTTGAATACATAGGGACCTAATTTTTATTCAACTCCCAAGTAAAAGAACCACAGTTTAATTATACTCAATATAGAACTAACTAAATAAAAATGTACTGTAAGAAAAGTAATTGTAATTTGTTACTTTCCACCTCTGATTTCAGGTAAGGGGTTTTGTAACCCTTATTTTGCTGTCCTTCTTTCAACGTTTGGAGTTTATTTACCCCTTCCCAACTTATTTTTCTTTGACTATATGATTCACACAACAATGAAAATTCAGTAATTTACTCACTGTAATATTTTTATTTTATGGTGTCCTTGTTACACGTTACATGTACTTGCTGTAGTAATAGCAACAATAAATTATGCATAATTATATGCAACTAACTATAAACCAAACCCTCATCCTAACCATAACCATATAGTAAGTACATGTAGCTAATTAATATTACTCTGTACTTAAATGTGTAATTACACTGTAACAAGGACACCATAACACATAATTTAACACCAAATAATATTTTTTGATCCACATACTTGCATTTTAAGTAGGTTGGGACAAAGATAATTTTGTCAGACCTCTAGTAAAGTACATGGTCTTTTGTTTAGTAGCCTAATGTTTAGGTTTTGTAAATTAGTCTACAGAATCATTTTCTTTAGAATCGTGAGAACTTTAATCGATGAATCAAGAGTTGATGGATTTGAAAGTGTAATTTTTTTCGAGGGTCTTTGTTTTAACCAGTGTTGTTTTTCCTGTTTCTCTGTTTCTGTAGGGCTATGTTTATGAGTGGGCTCAGTGAGAGCAAACAGACACATGTTCATCTTAGAAATGTTGACCCCATCACACTGCAGACCATCATAACCTATGCTTACACCGGGAACTTGGTCATCAACGACACCACTGTGGAACCTCTCTACGAGACGGCCTGTTTTCTTCAGGTTGGAAAGACGTGCACACATTCTTCCATGGGTTAACGTTAACATTACAACTTTTCCTCTCACATACTTGCTTGCTCATGTTTTGTCATTTTACCCTCCACATACATGCACAAAGCTCTCACATTGACTTGTTTTACCAAGTTTACCACTTGTTTCACTCACAAAACCTATGGGTCATACATTACCATCACAACATGCCATTGTTGCAGACTTTGAGCGGCACACTCTAGCATTTTTCTAAAATGTCCACAAAACAACTGGTCAACAGCCAATGAAGGGTATGACTGATCATAATGGAATTTCAGTGACCTTTTAGAAGTGGGACAGTTAGAAAATCTCAATATTTACAATATTGTTAATCAATGTTTATGTCTACTTATTTCTGGCTTTCATTGTCTTTCTTTCAGGTGGAGGATGTTTTACTGCAGTGTCGAGAATACTTGGTCAAAAAAATCACTGCTGAAAACTGCGTCCGCATGCTAAGCATCGGTGACCTGTTTAGTTGCACAGAGTTGAAGCAAAGTGCTAAGCGCATGGTGGAGCACAAATTTCCTGTTGTCTACCGACAGGAGGCTTTCCTGCAGCTCTCGCACGAGCTTTTGCTGGACCTCCTGAGCAGCGATAATCTCAATGTGGAGAAAGAGGAAACGGTACGTGAGGCGGCCATGCTGTGGCTGGAATACAACATGGAAGCACGTTCTCAGTATCTTTCCTCCGTCCTTAGCCAGATTCGAATTGATGCGCTTTCTGAGGTGACCCAACGTGCCTGGTTCCAAGGTCTTCCACCAAACGACAAATCAGTGGTAGTGCAAGGCCTGTACAAGTCTATGCCAAAGTTTTTTAAGCCCAGACTGGGAATGACCAAGGAAGAAATGCTCATTTTTGTAGAGGCTGAACCACCAGCTGAAAGCCACCCAGTCGTGATAGGGCCACGTCACATAGTGGTCTGTTACAGCCCTCAAGCAGAGAAGGTCTACAAACTGTGTAGCCTGCCTGGAGACTTGCAGAAGGTTGGGACATTGGTCACCCCAGACAATGATGTGTTCATTGCCGGTGGACAGATACCACTGAAGAGCACTCTAGCTACCCACGGCAGCAAAAGTGGCAAACTGCAGGCTGCCTACTGTTCAGTAGACAGCTTCTACTGGCTGGATGCTCAGCAGAATGCATGGGTGGCCAAAACGCCGATGCTATATGCTCGTACTAAACCATCACTGGTCTATTGTCAGGGTTTCATTTACGCTATTGGTGGTGATAATGTGGGTGGTGAGTTAAATAAGCGCACAGTGGAACGCTACGATTGCGAGCGGGACGAATGGAGCTTGAGCAGCCCTCTTCCCTGCGCGTGGAGTTGGAGCACAGCGGTAACGGCCCGGGACTGCATCTATGTCATGACACATGACCTCATGTACTGCTACTTCCCTCGAGCTGACACTTGGGTGGAAATGGCCATGCGGCAGACTAGTCGCTGCTTTGCTTCAGCCGCTGCATTAGGAGACCTCATCTTCTATATTGGTGGTCTGCATGTGGTGGGCAACTCGGGTTTGCGTCTGCCAACCAGCACTATTGATGGCTCCTCCGTTACGGTAGAAATATACGATGTCAACAAAAACGAATGGCGTCTGGCTGCTAACATCCCAGCCAAGAGATATTCTGACCCCTGTGTGCGTGCTGTGGTGCTACTGAATACGCTATGCATCTTTATACGTGAGACACACTTAAACGAGCGGGCGAAGTATGCTCTCTATCAGTACGACCTGGAGCTCGATTGCTGGTCCTTGCGGCAGCCAGTGTCAGAACGTGTGCTCTGGGATCTCGGCAAAGATTTCCGCTGTGCCGTGGGTAAATTATACCCGTCCTGCCTTGATGAATCTCCCTGGAAGCCACCCACTTACCTCTTCTCTCCTGATGGAGTTGAGGAGTTTGACGTGGATGAGGACATGGTGTCACTGCCTCATGTATAGTTAACGGTGTCGTTTTTAAAACTAACCTGTAATTTATCCACTGTTCTGGAATAATGCTCTTCTGTTTTGAGAGGAAAGGTGACGGTCTTCCCTTAATGCCTAGTGTGTTCATGGAGATCAAAAGTTTAATTGCAATCTAAAATGTTTAATTCAAATTTTGACCCATTTCTGACACTTGTAGTTTTGATCATTCTCATAGCAAGTTTGAGAACATAAATATTTCAAGTTTGGCATACTGTTTTAACAATTTGATGATTTGATGGTGCGAATGATGTGATTAAACCTCCTTTAGTTGAAAACGGCAACTGTACACCCAGAGTTTGTAAATTTCTCACTCTTCTTTTGTCCAGTTCATCTTTCAGAAATCAATTGCTCACCTTTCTCCTAAATGTCACCAGGGTAACAAGAGGTTCATGGGGTTGGCGGGATATTTTGTACTGAATGTCATTTTTGATGTTTTGGTTCGCCGCTGGTTTGGTGATTTGCTTGACATTGATTTTGTTGTTATTGTTGTGCTGTATTATCATAGTTCACGTTCTCTGTGGTCTGTCTGTTGACCCATCTAGGATATGACATAATTTGACCTCTTAAAAGGATAGGTTTCACACTTACAACCACAAACACACTAGCGATACCTCAGGGTGCTTACCAGTCTTGTTTCCTGCTCAGTTTACCATATAATTTATTTCTCTCTCCCTCACTCAGTCTTGTGTGTATGTATGTATGTATGTATGTATACATACATACGTGTGTGTGTGTGTGTGTGTGTATGTACTTTGCAAAGGAATTTCTTTTTTTTTTGTTTCTTTAGGCATCATTGTCTCCAAGTAAGTGTGTTTGTCTTCCATGAGACGAATGCAGGAAGTGCCTGCCACAGTTTTCATTCTCCATCATGTTCAGATTTATGTACGTTTAGATACTGAAAGTGTGGAACTGAATTGAAACCAGTAAAAAAATAAATAAAACAAGCTTTACTCTTGAGTCACCATGAAGCATCTTCAAATTGCCCTTAATGCTTTGTTGCCCTGGATCATAACGTTTGTTCTAATATTATGGTTATTTTACTGGGGGAAAAAATCATAATTTGCTGCTGTATTTGTGCAATAGTGTGTACAAAGCTGTTCTTTCCTGCCAAACTGAACCCTCCTTTTTGGTTTTCATCATTTCATACTATTATTTGTAACAACTTACAATATAAAATAATATTGAGACTCTTTCTGTTGCTTGGGTCATTTAGATGAGGGTGGTCCAACAAGTACAACAGTTGTAAATGTGCTTGATGGATCAAAATTTCTCATCAAGACCTTCGCAAAACTTTTGCATTACCATGACTCAAGCATGTGTAGCATTTGTGGTGACTGTAGGGCTTTTCACACTGTTCTTATCCCTGTATAATTTATTTCTCTCTCCCTCACTCAATCTTGTGTGTATGTATGTATGTATGTATGTATACATACATACGTGTGTGTGTGTGTGTGTGTATGTACTTTGCAAAGGAATTTCTTTTTTTTTTGTTTCTTTAGGCATCATTGTCTCCAAGTTCCTGTGTTTGTCTTCCATGAGACGAATGCAGGAAGTGCCTGCCACAGTTTTCATTCTCCATCATGTTCAGATTTATGTACGTTTAGATACTGAAAGTGTGGAACTGAATTGAAACCAGTAAAAAAATAAATAAAACAAGCTTTACTCTTGAGTCACCATGAAGCATCTTCAAATTGCCCTTAATGCTTTGTTGCCCTGGATCATAACGTTTGTTCTAATATTATGGTTATTTTACTGGGGGAAAAAATCATAATTTGCTGCTGTATTTGTGCAATAGTGTGTACAAAGCTGTTCTTTCCTGCCAAACTGAACCCTCCTTTTTGGTTTTCATCATTTCATACTATTATTTGTAACAACTTACAATATAAAATAATATTGAGACTCTTTCTGTTGCTTGGGTCATTTAGATGAGGGTGGTCCAACAAGTACAACAGTTGTAAATGTGCTTGATGGATCAAAATTTCTCATCAAGACCTTCGCAAAACTTTTGCATTACCATGACTCAAGCATGTGTAGCATTTGTGGTGACTGTAGGGCTTTTCACACTGTTCTTATCCCTGGGTTATCGTTATTCTAAACATAAAGGTATGTTTCACCCTTGTAATTTAGAAGTGCTTTTTTACCCGGGGTTATGAATCCTTGCTCTGGAGCAGGGTTAGCATCACTTTTGCAGTGTTAACCCTGCATTGCGGGGCCAAATGTATATGTGTGCCAGTGTTAAAATGTTGAGGCTAGATCAGGGGTGGCGAACTCCGGTCCTGGAGAGCCGCAGCCCTGCAGAGTTCAGCTCCAACCCTAATTAAACACACCTGAACAAGCTAATCAAGGTCTGAAGGGTTACTAGAAAGCTACAGGCAGGTGAGTTTTAATTAGGGTTGGAGCTGAACTCTGCAGGGCTGCGGCTCTCCAGGACCGGAGTTCGCCACCCCTGCACTAGACTATCGGTA
>NW_015647020.1:52623-84387 GCF_001515625.1 Sinocyclocheilus rhinocerous
GAGGTAGGATACACGAGCACAAAGCTCCATTTCGCAAACAGTTGAGTGCGCAAGCCTTTAAAGTATACTCCTTTGTCAGTCTGTGAGAGACACGTTCAGAATCAGCACATGGTCACTGTCTAGTGCAGGGGTGGCGAACTCCGGTCCTGGAGAGCCGCAGCCCTGCAGAGTTCAGCTCCAACCCTAATTAAAACTCACCTGCCTGTAGCTTTCTAGTAACCCTTCAGACCTTGATTAGCTTGTTCAGGTGTGTTTGATAAGGGTTGAAGCAAAACTCTGCAGGGCTGCGGCTCTCCAGGACCGACGTTCGCCACCCTTGGGCTAGATGCTTAGCAACAGACAACCTCATATTCATGTGCTTTGGACAGTCACGGAAACAATTTGCATTGTATAAACAGTTGTTTCAGCTTTTGTTTCAGGGAAAACGTCAATAGTGTTAGAAAAAATGTGAATTGGAGTGAAGAGACCGTTTTATTACCTTTATGGTCAGTAGTCCATTCAGGAAAAACTTGATAGTACAGTCGGCAGTTTGGCCTATTGAGGATACACAATGCATGTAAACGGGTTGTGTGCTGCTTTTGTCCTATAAATGACACTGACACAGCAAATATGCAAGTAAGAATGTTAACGGAGGGTTTAGGAATGTACAGTGTGAAATGTCATCTTAAAAATTGTTCATCCTGGGTAAATTTTGAGCAGTGAACGGTAACACAGGATTCCGTTTACCTGGGGTTCAGAGTGACCCTGGGTTAACCATTTCAAAAGCCCTTGCATAGAGTATATTTCTTGCCAGAGAGACAATAAAAAAAAAAAAGTTTGCATGAACAGGTTATAAATATTTCCGTATATTGGGCCCAGACTTTGACTGCTAACAGCTTGACAGCTGATAACTTGCCAGCATTTCCTCCAGATGTGGTTGAGCTTTTGGCAGTTTTAAAATAGACAGTATGTAATTACCTATTTATTAGTGAAGTATTTATAAAGTCTGTTGTTCTAAAAATTGATTGCTGCATTATAAGAGATTATATATGCACAGTTGCTTGACAGATATGAATGCACGCCTGCCTCCATCAAACAATTTTAAAACGGTAGAATACATTAAAAACAAATGTTTTCCAGTTGATTAATCTGATTTCATATCTGATTACATGGCTGGCAAATACGTAGCGTTAACTTATTTGTATGGGGAAAAAAAATGTAGAAAGGTTTCATACTATGTGCCTCAGTTTTACTGGAGTGCAGTTGAATCATATTTAACATGGTTTGCAAATGTAATAAAAATAAACAACTCCCATCTCTTGTTTGCATATGTATTCAGACTCTTTAAATACTTTGGCAGCTACATATAAAGGATTGTCAGGGAGTGGTGTTTCTCAAAAAAAAAAGAAGCATTTTTTCTTGCAATTATGCGGCAAGACCAAATAAAAAATTGTTGACCAACAGCAGGAAATCTTTACATTGTCCGATGGAAAGTTTTGAAGATTAGGACACTTTCTGAAGGATTCAATTCAGGAAACACCGTATACTGTATAATGAAGTCCATTTACTGCAAATGATGTCTGTCAACAAAATTTAATTACATTAATATGTCATACTTGGAAAATATATTTTTGTCTGATCTGACAAGTATCCTGTACATTTATAATTGTCTAAAGTATTATTTTAACTACTATAAAGTTTTTAAAACATACGTAGAGCATAAAAGAATGTCAGTGAGCACATCAATAATTAATTTTAAATGGTTAAATAGAAATGTACACTGTAAAAAAAAATCTGTGACTGGTTGCCAGAACTTCACCGTAAAAAATATGGTAGCAACATTTTAGGTTTTACAGACTTAACTTAAATTCACAATAAAATACCGTATTTCATTAACTGATGTAATGTTAATAAACCAATATATTGAAGTGTTCGTATCTGTTTTGAACCATTGTAATGCACTGAGAACCACCAAAAATGGGTGGTGATGAGAAAGTCACATGATGAACCAAAGCTCATCACAAACAGCTTTTCTACGAGCTGAGGAGGGTAATACTTATATATAGAAGTTGCACAGTGTCATTCACACAAACATTAAACCCCATCATGGTGACACACATGATACTGAAATAATGCAATAAACATTAATTTAACAACATTAGATGTAAGATAAAACCCTAGTGTACACAACTGATAAGAAAAAACGAGTGTCAATTTACGGTTTTTCACTGTAAATTATACAATGGCTTTTTCTTTTTCACTTCCAAAAACCGCATTTTAACAGTATTTTACTGTAAAATTACATTAAATGTAATTACATTTATTCACCGTATATACTATATAGTATGGAAACTTACTGTTAACCAGTTAACAGGTTTTTACTGTAGCATTTTTACAGTGTAGATGAAAAACAATCTCACACCATAAGTGTGTGGACATGTTTGAAATCCTACATGATACTGTTCTGCGTAGTATTCCTAAAAGATCTTTTACATTTACTAAATCCCAGAGGTGAATGTTTGGCTAGTTAGCATGGAAATGTTGTCTGGCCAATTAGTGTCACCTCCTTAGAGCCTGCTGATAATTGCTGTATGCCATCAAATGGACCTATGTCCAGCTTAGCCAATGAGGGGTTTTGGATGTGTATGTTTATGTGGTACCTTTAGCCAGTCATTAATTAATAACACAGCTTGACTTGAGTTTTAGTGTAGGGGTGTCAAACTCAATTCCTGGAGGGCCGGAGCCCTGCAGAGTTTAGATTCAACCCTAATTAAACACACCTGATCCAACTAATCAAGTCCTTCAGGCTTATTCAAAAACTACATGGTATGTGTGTTGGAGCAGGGTTGGAACAAAACTCTGCAGGGCTTCCGGCCCTCCAGGAATTGAGTTTGACACCCAGTGTCACACATGAACTAGAATTAGAGCAGTGATGGGCAAACTTGGCCCTTCCAGGTCACTTTCCTGCAGATATTTGATCCAACCCTGATATGACTCACCTGCCTGTAGCCTTCTAGTAGTCTTGAAGACAATGATTAACTGGTTCAGGTGTGTTTGATTAGGGTTGGAGCTAACCTCTGCAGGAAAGTGGCCTGGAAGGGCCACGTTTGCCCACCCCTGAATTAGAGCTTTTAACATACGTTTCTTGACTGATTATTTGATAAAGAGATGGTAATACAATATGTGAGAGCAAGGTTGAATTTACTAGTTTACAGACAGACATAATTACATTTTACACAAATCATTTAACCCTATCACTCATACTGCACATGATTAAAATGGCATGTACAAATTCATGACATGATGAAAGTAAGATGGCACATTTATCATGTACAGTTCATAAAAGACGTTTATCTGACCAGTGCTTGGGACAATTCCTTAAATATTCTAATCAGGGGTGCATTTCCCAAAAGCAACTATGGTTGCAAGTTCTGTCGTTACCAATAGAGTTCAATGGAACTGACCACCATATTTAGCTAACAATGCTTTTGGGAAACGCACCTCATATCAATAGTGTTGACAAGCACAAAATTGGATCCTGTTATATTGTAACATTAGTTAGAGCTGTTAAACTAGTGGCAAGTTCTTAGCTGAGTCTGAGGGTCCTTTCACACCTGGCCCGTTGTTTCTGAACCTGGCGCATTTCCCCCCTTAGCTCAGTTCGTTTGGGCATATGTGAACACGGCAATCGCGCTCGGATCCGCGCCAAAACAATCGGTCCGAGATCGCCTGAACGAGGTGGTCTCGGTTCGATTGAAAACGAACTCTGGAGCGGTTCGGTTGTAGTGAGAAAGCAATCCGATCGAACGGACCAACGAACCAGGCTATATCACAATGTATAATGGGTAATTACTTAAGTTCTGTGAAAAGCATTAGATTTGTTTTTTTTCTAATACCTCAAATGAACCTGTGAATGTCTGTGGGTGTGCACGTCTTCGCCATTCAAAATCAAAGCGCACTTTTTCATTTGATAATGCCGTCTTATTGCTCTTCTTCCTAGTAGGTGCATTTTAAAAAAATTTTCCCGATGAATCCTGGACTCCTGCTCAAAGGGATAAATTAATATAACGACAGCTACAAAAAACCCAACAATAAGCCCGCGAAGCTGTTATCGTTCCATCCTGACGGATGACAGCCGTGACAGCTAGTGGAATCCCGGAAAATAAACCGTGGAACTTTGACCAATGAGAGAACAGTTTACTCGCGCGTGACTTGTATTAACAAATTTGGTCCGTTTAGAAAGCGAACCGCACCAAGAATAAAAAGCAACATTGTAATAATTGTAATCCCTGTTTCGGAACAAAGCAGTCGATCTACAGGTGTGAAAGCACCCAGAGTCTCATTGCAGAATACTACACCATACACAGAGTTTTAGAACCAATTAGACATATTTCTGAAGTGAGGATTTTTATATCTTTGTATAAAAGAGGCAATGAATCTGTGTGTGTGTATGTCCTGTTTGCTGCCTTTCTTGACAATCGTTCATCCAATCTACTTCACACCCGGAAGGTGTATTGCTGGTGCAGAACCAAGTGTGAGCAGTGTTGAGGATGGGATCGTTAAGATGGGTGGTCCTTTACTACAGTTATAAAAACCAACTGTTTTTGTGACAAACACCAAGGTCGTGTAGTAATTTAATTGCCGTCCGAATCCACATCTCTGAGTTTAAGAGAAGAAATCGATTCAAAATTCAGTGTTTAAACCCTTTTTGAGCACTTCCGAACACCTTAAGGTAACATTGTACTTCGGTGTAATTTGCATACACATTTATTTCTGAAATGCTGTAAAGTATTTAAAAGAACAATATTTCATAACTGCTCCACCACAGCGACTGGGAGCAGAAAGAGAAGAAAAGCACGTAAACATTCGAAATGGGTCTTTATTGTGGCAGCAAAAGGTATGCAATACAATTTTAAAATGTGTATTATAAACAGATATATATCGCGTATAACTATATACAACTATAGCGGTCTATTTTCCTATTTTTAAACAGGAGATTTAAATAATCAAATAATAAATAGGATTAGATTATAAAATATGCTTGGAATAATAAGAATACATTTTACATAAGTATTTTAAAATACATTTTACACAATAATAAGAATACATTTGTTAATAAAAGTCATTTTATTTACAGCAGACGATCATGTGACTGGCCACGTGAGCAGCGTGTTCCCAGCTCTCGCTTCTCCACTGTGAATAGATCGCCATCCGAATCCATGAGTTTTATCGCTCCTCGACCATCACTATATTTGTTCACAATCACACTGGAGGCTCATCAATAGGGCATGCATGCACTCTGACCTCTGAAGTAAAGTAACACTGAAACATAATCCGCTCCGGAGATTAAATTATCCATAAACTTACCTGGGTATGTCACATTACACCTCCCAGTGATGAACTCAAGAACCACATAAATGAGAGGCCTGTAAACATTTACTCCTGGATCATTTTCATTAATACGTGAAAAAATACAAAGATTTGTAAAACATTTGTTAAATTTCATTCTCTTTATTGTGTTATAGTTCTTGATTTGACCACAACGTAGGCCTAGGTCCAATTCATGAACAAACTCGTTTTTATTTGTAAGATACATGGACAGTGACCACTTCAACAAGCAACATAGACTGAATGTGACATAATATTATATTTTTTCATACGCCATAAGGTATTATCTGTGTGCTATTTGTAGGAAAATACCTATAAAAACATTTAGTAACCTGACCTCAGAATAGACAGGCTTCAGATGAGACCCAAAACCTAAACAATCCAAAACTGAACACCTGAAATAAGCGGATTTTGTCACAGGAAGAAAAAAATGCTTTCATTATTCCAGTGTTTTTGTTTTTGTTTTTTTACATGAAACTACTACAAGTACTAAACCTAAAACTAAACCTAAAATCCAGATAGCTGTTCTAAAACTCTTTTTATTTAACATTTTTTCATTCTCTCTTGCTTTCTAACATTCTTCATTTTCATATAACAACAGAGATGTGTGCAATGTCTGCATATTATCTTCATTATTTAGTACAGCAGATGTCAATCTGCAGACTGTGGAGATGCACTGACTGCTGCGGTCGGCTGAGCCAGCATGGAGAACCAGGACGACATGGCTGATTTAGCGACGGTCAAAGCTCCACCTACTGACTGACCTAAAATAAAATATTGAAAGCCAAGCATGAAATAATTGCTACAAAACCGGTGTGGACAAAACATTCAACCAGTAACACAGAATGTTTGAGTAACTTATTTCAGGGCACACATGACAAAAACACAGTGCCTTGTAAAAGTATTCATTCATATGTAACCATAATGTATATTTTTATTTTTAAGACAAAGCAAAGCAATAATATGACTAACTAAAAACAGATCTGTGATAACTGCTAATTAAAAAAAAATAAAAAATTCTTAAGTGTTTTCTATGGTATTTGAAATGTACCTAAAGAACATTACAATTGCTCTGGTTCTTTGAGATATTTTAGATATTTCTAAACTTTGATTGGAATTAACATTGAACAAGTTCAATTAATTGAACATGATTTGAAAATGGCACACATTTGTTTATATAGATCTAACAGCTGAAAATGCATATCAGAGCTAAAACTAAGCCATGAGGTCAAAATAACAGCCTGCAAAGCTCTGATACAGGCACAGATCTGGGAAGGCTAAAAAAATAAAAATAAAAAACAATTCCACTGCATTGAAGGTTCACAAGAACACAATGGCATCTATCATTCTTAATGGAAGAAGTTTTGAACAACCAGGACTCTTCCTAGAGTTGGTCGGGCTGAACAATCTGGGAAAAACGGATTTGGTAAGAGAGGTGACCAAGAACCTGATGGTCATTCTGGTTTAACTCCAGATCATATGTGGAGATGGGAGAAACTCACAGAAGGACAACCATCACTGCAATATGATTGGTATAATGGCAGAGTGGCCAGATGGGAGCCTCTCCTCATTGAAAACACATGAAAGATACAATCAAGACAGTGCAAGAATGGCTTCGAATGGCTCAGCAACAGCCTGGATGTGAACCCAGTAAAACATCCCTGGAGAAACCTGTAAATGGCTGCCCACAGTGGATCCCCACCCAACCTGACACAGCTTGAGAGGATTTACAGTGAAGAATGGCACAAAATCACCAAATCCAGATGGGCAAAGCCTGTTGCAGTGTTCCCAAAAAGGCTGCAGTAATGAGTAATGCTATGTAATTATTTCAGTTTTTGCTTCTAATAAATTGCTATAATTTTTTTCACAAGTGTTTTTGATTTGTCATTATGGACCGTGGAACATTGACTGACATGGAAAAAATAATTCAAAGCATTTTAGCCTTTAGTTTGAATGTAATAGCATATGGCAAAATATGACAAAAAATGTAGGGTAGGAATACTTTCACAAAGCACTGCACTATCAGGGTGTGGCTGTTTTGCACTGCTGGAACAGATTGTATGTGAAATAATCTTAATGTTAAATAAGAAAGAATTAACAAGTGAACAATTTAATCTATGGTGCATCTTACCGACAGCCTTTCCTGTTTGCACAACACTTCTGCTAGTCGACATCACAGCGTTCCCGATCTTCTTCCCACGCTCGCTGTTCTGCATTGAACTGAAATATCAGGAGAGAGCTATCACAAAAAATTTCAAATTTTACTTGAACAATTTCACAATTGACCCATGATTAATTTAATTATAAACACAGGACTGAGGACAGCTTCAATAACAACAATCCCCAATGTATGTGGCAACAAGGCATACAAACTGTCACAGACTACAAAAGGAATTATAATATCCATAAATGTCAATGTCTGTATGGCAGAGGAACTTAAAGGGGTCATATGATGTTGCTAAAAAGAACATTATTTTGTGTATTTGGTGTAATGAAATGTGTTTATGCGGTTTAAGGTTAAAAAAACACATTATTTTCCACATACTGCTTTGCCTGCTTTGACAGAGAAATCAACAGTAGGGCTTGTTGCCAGGCCTGCACTGCCACTTGACCATTATCAACCATTGACAATGAACATTGATAAGATCAGAAGGGTTTAGTACAGTGTAAATGTGAGGTAAGTGTCTGGCCCCAATGGTGTTCCGGAGTATGTACTTTGGGTATGCACTGACCTGCTGACAGAGGTTTTTACCAGCCTTTTCAACCTCTCCCTTGACTAGCTCTGTTGTGCCTGTGTGTCTTAAAACTATAACAATGATGCTTATCCCCAAACAAAAAAGTGCGTGTTGCTTGAATGATTATCAAACTATTGCACTCGTGCCTCTAATATCAAAGTGCTTTAAGAAGTAGATTTTGACACTCATTTCAAGTACCATCCCCGGTCACTTGGGACCGGTATCAGTTTGCTTAATGGATGAATAGATTAGTGCCTTGGGGCACCTGGATAGGTTGAACTTTCATGCCAGAATGCTGTTTGCTGATTTTTGCTTAAAGGGATAGTTCACCCAAAAATGAAAATTCTGTCATTAATTACTCACCCTCATGTCGTTTCAAACCCGTAAGACCTTCGTTCATCTTCGGAACACACTTTGGAGGTGTTGCTACAATTTATAACAATATTTTTAGTATTTCTCAGAGGGTGGGCTTCAAATATAACTCGTTTGAAGTAATGGTGCTTCATATAACATTATCCAGAAAAACAAGTGTTAATGATAAATCCCCTGAGATGTTCGTATTGGCTACTGTGTACAGGCCACCAGGGCACCATACAGACTTTATTAGAATTTGCTGATTTTATGTCCGAGTTAGTACTGGCTACAGATAAAGTTTTAATTGTTGGTGATTTTAATATCATTTCATTTAATATAATGAAAAAGATGCATTGGGATCAGCATTCATAGACATTCTGAACTCTATTGGGGTTAGACAACACGTGTCAGCACCTACTCATTGTCGAAATCATACTCTAGATTTAATACTGTCACATGGAATTGATGTTGATGGTGTTGAAATTATGCAGCCAAGCGATTATATCTCAGATCATTATTTAGTCTTGTGCAAATTTCATATAGCTAAAACTGTAAATTCTACTCCTTGTTACAAGTTGGTAGGACCCATCACTTCTACCACAAAAGACTGCTTTGTAAGTAATCTTCCTGATTTATCTCAATTCCTTAGCATTTCCAATACCTCAGAACAACTTGATGATGTAACAAACTATGGACTCTCTTTTCTAGCATTTTATAGACGGTTGCTCCTTTACGCTTAAGGAAGATTAAGGAACACAGTCTGACACCGTGGTATAATGAGCACACTCGCACCCTAAAGAGAGCAGCACGGAAAATGGAGCGCAGCTGGAGGAAAACAAAACTAGAGGTATTTCGTATTGCTTGGAGGGAAAGTAACCTATCCTACAGAAAAGCATTAAAAACTGCTAGATCTGATTACTTTTCTTCTCTTTTAGAAGAAAACAAACATAACCCCAAGTATTTATTCAACACAGTGGCTAAACTAACGAAAAATAAAGCATCAACAGGTGTTGACATTTCCCAACAGCACAGCAGTAATGACTTTATGAACTACTTTACTTCTAAGATCGATACTATTAGAGATAAAATTGTAACCATGCAGACGTCAGCTATAGTATCACATCTACGTTTCTGGACTTGGGAACATTTCAGTTACGTTGCTGTCTATGCAGGGTCAGACAGCTCTCAGATTCCATCTAAAATATCTTAATTTGTGTTCCGAAAATTAACAGAACACAAAATTAACGGAACACAAAAATTAATTTAAAATAAGGTTTTATGGGATTGAAACGACATGAGGGAGAGTAATTAATGACAGAATTTTCATTTTTGGGTGAACTAACCCTTTAAAAGGCTAATATGGTCATTTCCAAAGTCCTGGCATCCAAACTCCACAGACTGGGAAAATCTGCAGCTGGACTCCGGACAAGGTACAAAATCTGAAAGCCTGGTGTTCCACCAATAATCTCATCCTTAACACCAGGAAGACAGAGGAGATAGTGGTGGATATTAGGAAGACAAGGAGAACTGATCTGAGTGTTGTGGTCATAAATGGTGAGGCTGTGGAGAGAGTGCCCAGTTTTAAATTCTTGGCGTTTAACATTACAAAGGACTTTCCTTGGGCTACACACACCTCCACTGTCATTGGAACAACACCTTTACTTCTTGAGAAGACTGAAGAAAGCAAGATTGCCACAGTAACTTGTAAGCAGCTTGTAAGTGTATTTATTTCTTTTCTCAGTGTTTAGCGCAGTTGTCGTTGCTAGGAAACGCTTGCTTTGTTTACTGTGGAGACGTGCTGAAATCGCGTTTGGTCTCGTACTGTATCGCGTACCTTGTCAGTGTCGTGCGCTTTGCTTGGCCATTTGGTGTGATAAACAGGAAAGTGTGTCCAGCTGAATTTAATTTGAGTTTTGTTAGACGAATATAAAAAGCTTAGTACACCACGGCAGCCCTCATGTGAAGACCGAAGAGTGTAAAGACCATTGACTCTACCGTTCGACTCCACCGAGCAGGGACACCGACAAGACACATAGGTATCACTTCTGAATCATTCTCTTTCCTACTACTTGTTCCCCTTCTGTTTTCAGTTATTATAACCAATTCTTACTATGTGTTTCCAGATCCCTACTATCACTACCACTCGCAAACCATACATCACACACTGTAGGCAGCGCAATCCTAACAACTTGCGCACTTTTATTGTCCTCATTTGTAAGTCGCTTTGGATAAAAGCGTCTGCTAAATGACTAAATGTAAATGTAAATGTAACTTGTGAACTTTTATTGATGTGCATTGGAACGTATACTGCCATACTGCATTACATACTGGAACGCCAGCTGCATGAGAAAGGAACAGAGGGCACTGCAATGTGTTATCAAAATGGCCCAAAACATCATCTGTACACAGTTTCCAGCAGTCGACATTTACCTGTCCAGATGTTGGGACAGAGCTTCCAAAATTATCAGAGACCCCACCTACCCTGCACGCTACCTCTTTGAACTCCTCCCCTCTGGTAGGCTATACAGGACAATTTATTCATGTACTACAAGAATGAAAAATAGCTTCTTTTGCTAGAGCTGAACAACTGCTGAACACTACTTGACTTGTCTCAACTACACACATACATACAATTGCACTACACTGCTCAAGCTTTTGTATCCATCTAGCTTATACTTAAAACTTGGCATTGGATTGGCTTTTGGATTTGTTGTTTTCAAAGGCTGGGTCTTTGTACAAAGAGTTAACATGGTCGTTGTCACAAATTCACTCAGAAGAAGAATTTCCAGTACTGTTAATAGAACATGCCCGTACCGGTGCATTCTGGCCCACTAAAAGCAAGATTTGCATGTTTACATAGAAAATACTGTGGGCATGCAACATGCATTTAATTTGAACTGGCCCAAAAAGTACTTCTACACACTTGAGCATTTTAACCCGATACATTTTGAGATCTGGTCACAATTAAGTCAAAAGTGTCTTGCAGTCTTTGTCAGGATTTTAGTGTATTTTACAGCATTTATTTTAATTTCTATTTTCAAAAGCTTTCAAGAGCTTTCTGCAGAGAAGATCCCAGCATCATGATGCACAGGCTTTGCTTTAATTTTAAACAAATAATCCTTTTTTAATATGTGACTTCTAAAAACATTTTGTTATGATTAAGGTGTCTCATATTTAGGAAATCAGTGCTTATGAAATATATTATTATTATATTTCTCAGACCACATTGCTAAAACTGCCCGGTCCTGCAGATTTGCTTTATTCAACATCAAGAAGATCAAGCCCTTTCTTACGGAACATGCTTCACAACTCCTTGTTCAAGCACTTGTTCTGTCCAGGCTGGACTATTGCAATGCTCTCTTGGCAGGTCTTCCAGCCAGTTCTATCAAACCTTTACAATTAATCCAGAACGCGGCAGCAAGATTAATTTTTAACGAGCCAAAAATAATGCACATCACACCTCTGTTTATCAGTTTGCACTGGCTACCGATAGCTGCTCGCATAAAATTCAAGGCATTAATGTTTGCCTACAAAACCACCACTGGCTCTGCACCCCTTTACCTAAATTCATTACTTCAGACTTATGTGCCCTCTAGAAGCTTGCGTTCTGCAAGTGAACATCGATTTATTATGCCATCCCAAAGAGGCACAAAATCACTTTCTCGGACTTTTAAATTAAATGTTCCCTCCTGGTGGAATGACCTGCCCAACTCAGTCCAAGCAGCGGAGCCTTAACCATCTTCAAGAATCGGCTAAAAACACATCTCTTCCATCTTTATTTGACAGACTAACTCTAGCACTCTCTATTCTAATTGTATTCTTTATAAAAAATAAAATTAAAAAAACTTGCCCCTTTTAGACTTGCACTCTATTTATTTACTAACTGCTTGTTTTCTTTAAAAAAAAAGAAGAAAAAACTAATACTTGCTTCTCTATTCTTTTTGCATTCTATTTGTTTTCTTTTTATTTATTATACAATTATAATTCTGACTTCTGATTAACAAAAGCAAAAAAGGCCTCTAACACTAGCTTGCTCTTTTCTTTTTCTACTCTATCTGTTTTCTTTTTATTTATTATATGATTTAAAAAAAAACCTTGCTACGTGTACTGCATTAAGCTAACTGAGACTTGTTATAGCACTTGCATATCATTGCTCTTTTGTTGATTTTGATTGCTTCCATTGTCCGCATTTGTAAGTCGCTTTGGATAAAAGCGTCAGCTTTTCTAAATGTCTAAATGTAAATGTAAATATTATTTTAGATTTATTTGTAATTATTTTAGATTACTTTGTAGAGATAAATAGTCTTTGTCTGCTCATCAAAAAAACAAAAACAAAATTAGGTCCACCACCTTTATAAAATGGTTTAAAATAACAAAACACAAAAACGTTCAAGTGGGCTGAATAGCTTTCATCAATACTGCACATTCACTAGTGAACCATCCTTTGGAGATACGTTACACGTTAGACGTTATACATTTTAAGATCTTGCTGATTACATATAAAGCCCTGAATGGTTTAGTGCCTCAGTACTTGATCGAGCTTCTATCGCATTAAAATCCTTCATGTTTACTGCGGTCTCAGAACTCTGGCCAATTGATAATACTTAGAATATCAAAATCGACAGCGGGTGGAAGATCCTTTTCCTATTTAGCACTCAAACTCTGGAACAGTCTTCTTAGCACTGTTTGGGAGGCAAAGAAACTCACACCTAATCACATCTCAATAATTCAAATCCCTTAAGGTATAGTTAAGCTACATTATTTAGGATAACTGGAACCAGGAACACTTCCCATAACACCCAAATGTACTTATTACTTCATAAGAAGAATTGCATTTACGCTTACATAAAATATATAATAATAATATAACAATATAATATTATTAAATAACATCAATCCACAAATCTGACTTGTGATGTAGCCCCATAAATCACACTGTGTTCGCTCATTTGGCCAGAGGATATTTGGTCTGAGCTTAGCCTGGTTTCTTCCAAGGCTTGTTTCTCCATTTCTGTCAGCTGATGGAGTTTGGGTTCCTTGCCACTGTCGCCTTTTGGCTTGCTTGGGATTTAAAAGACACTAAATATTCAGGAATATTATCGATTTGACGGCACTGACACTATCGGATGAGAGCAAAACTTGAACTGAATTGAGCTGAATAATGACACTATTGTCTTGTGCATAGCTGTTTTATAGCTGAGTCGAATTAGTTTATAATTGACAACTTTGCATCATCATCAACACTGTTATTGAACTAAATCAACATTGAACTACTCAAGCTGAATAAAGAAACTACTGTCTTCAGTTGAGCTGCTCATTGCTAAATTGAATCTTGTTTTATTATTATTATTAAGTGATGTATAATTAAACTTCACACAAGTTATTGCACTGACCTGACTGGAGCTGAATAATGAATTGTCTTTTTAGAACTGCTTTACAATTTGGACTTGCCTTATATTGGAATTTGGCATCGCAGATTCTGTTACTTTCCTGTTTAATATTGTGAAGTTGTTTTGAAATAATCTCTATTGTAATAAAGTGCTTTATAATTAAAAGCAACTTGACATGCACTTGACATCTACACAACATCATTCTAGCAAAAGATGCTGTCATTTTTCCCTGAACATATATTACTACTTAAACTAAAGTTCTATAGACCGAGCATATGGATATTAAAATTACCCAATCATAGAGCATGTAAACAAAAACATAATGAGTGTGTAACACTTACTGTGACAAGCGGATCTTCACATCAGCCACACTGTACTGACCCTGGAATGGATGGCTAAGAACAGAGTCAATAATACGGTAAAAAATAAAATTTTCTGTGTTATAGTCATTTGTCAAAATTATTCTTAATTATTATTTTTTTAAGAAATATGCTTCCCCTGCCATCGAAAGTGTAAAAAAATTTAACTGAGGACAGTTTAAAAACCTCAACATGATTTGTAAAATAACAGCCAACTGAGCAACACATGCTATTAATGCATAAAAGATGACAAAACTTGTGTTACTAGAAATTATGGTAGTTGGTGAAGGAGGGTGCAAGTAAACATGTTTTGCAAATGAACATAATGTTACTGAACACATTTTACTCTATAAATGAGTAAGTTTGTAACTTGTGTTTATATAGTACATTCATGCCCATGTCTTCTGAAGGTAGTTCACAGTTCTTTAAATGTTCTTCATTATTTGTGACCTAGTGTTATGAGTTGCTCATTTAGTGATGTACATCTTCTGTGTGTTGAACAGGGGAGACCAGAGACTATTGTGACACAATCTGACCGATTTAAAATAAATACTTAAAAGTAGCTACATATTAGCTATCAAACACGTTTTAAATACGTTTTAAAACTATCTGTAAAAATATGAAAGATTCATAATAATAATAAAAATAATAATATTAATGCATATACAAATTTTAGTCTGATGCCCATGTTTTCTAAGGTTACAACCCTCCCAACCAAACTTGCAGTAGTGTGGTAGCTTGCAACAATAGCATTCTTTGTCCTTGACAGTAACTTTCAGTTTAGGAACAAGTTGTAGATTTTAAAACTTGAGATAAACAGTAGAAAAAAACACTGATTTACAAATGTTAAATCAAAATGTGGTATAACCATCCCCAGTCTCACATATTTTACTGAACAAGCTCGCCGCTTTTTAAAATATGGTTGACATTATTTTGCCATACTATAAAAAATAGTAAGCAGTATAAAGTAAGCAGAAGCTAGTATTCTATATGGTTTTGTCTCAGCTGTGTTTGACTCAGTTGACGTACCCTGGTGTGATACTGGCCATGGCTGGATGCTTGTTGCTGATCCACACTCTGTAGTTGTGTGTGATTTTCCAGGCGGATGTGAACGCAGTTCCATAATCTGCCAACAGACGCTCATGATCTGATTAAAAAATACAATCAGAAATACAAAATAAAACTTCATGTAATGACACAGCATGACAATACATGAACTTGAACTGAACTGAATTGAGATGAACAATGACACTATTGTCTTATGTAGAGCTGCTTATTGCTGAATTGAACTCGTTTCATAATGAATGAATTTTACACATTTATTGAACACAACTGAACTAAAACTGAACTGACTGGTGCTGAATAATGACACTATTGTTTTGCTACAGCTGCTTTAAAGCAGAATTTTGAATTTGCCTCATTTTTGAAGTTTCCTCCACTGAATCTGTTACATTCCTGTTTAATACAAATGTGAAACTGTTTTGAAACAATCTCTATAAAAGCGCTATAAAAATTAAAGTGACTTGACTTGACATATATGAACCTGGAGTAAGGTGTGCTCAGTTGGTAACTTAACCTTAAGGAAAAAACGAGCACTGAATTTCTGACCATGGCAAAACATTGATACTCTAAGGCAAAGATAACGGTTTTAGATACTTTAAATAAATATGCCTCTGTGGGTAACACTCTCGGCTCACAGCAAGAAGATCCACCCACGGTTTGAGTGCTGGCTGAGCCAGCAGAACATTACTTTATGTAATTTGCATCTCCTGTGTTGGTGTGGGTTTTCTCTGGGTACTCTGGTTTCCCCCATAATGTAAAGACATGCAGGTTAGGTAAATTGGAGACTAGGTATAAGTGCAATTGTGTATGTCTGTGACTGTATGTCTGTGCCTGTGGTCACTGTATCACATCACAAATTGAAGATAACAGATTGTCTCCATTTCAATACACACACAAAAAACATTTCACCATATACACCCTTAATCCATCACTTAATTACTATTGTTCATTGTTAATTAATGCTTATTCATAATACATACAGGTATTCTAATACATTTTATGCAAATTAATAATAGTTATTAGTGTGTTGTAATGCACCTTGTTGTAGAGCAGAAGATAACAGTGAGTGGATGTATAGGCCAAACTGTGCCCGTATCCACTCGTCTCCACCCTCCCAGCCCGTCCCATCCAGAAACACATCCTCTTTGTTTTCAGTGACATGTTTTACCAGATAATCAGCGAATCGTAGATCAGCTGTGCTTAAATACAACATTTTGCGCAACTCTGGGTCATGGATCTGAATACGAGCTTCATCCACCTGCACACAGGCACATTTAAAACAATTAAAGCTCACCAGCTATAGAACATCTGAGAAGATATTTGGTTTAACAGCCTCATGGATTAAAAACACATCATCTCTCCCTACAACACAGGTCAGTCCCATATTTCACCTCAAAATCATAAGGAAATCAGCCACAAATAGTTACTGGCTGTCATACAACTCTGACAATGATTCAAGGACATCAAGGACTGGTCATCAAGACACCATGATCCAAGTAGACTGCTACGCTTTTTCTAACATTAGAGGTGTGGAGGTTGGCATCTCCCCACATAAGAAAATCTTTTGTAATGTCTTATTTTTGGATAAATAATTTTATTTGAATCATATCTTCTCAATAATCTAGTCACAACAGTTAACAGCTCACCAGACGGGAAGATTACCACTGGATGTCGTCTTAAGTCATACACTCCTTTCTACTGAAAATGTTTGTCGGAGGAGATGATTTTATGCACTTGCTAGTATTGGCTATAGCTAAAATATCAAATCCCATCAATTTTGTCAAAAGTTGTCCACTTTGGCCATGTATATTATTTAAAGTTATTTTACATCATTTATTATCATTTGGGGGTAATGATCTGTTTCCAGACAGAATAATTTTCATGACTGTATTACAGTAATGAGAATCATCATGGAGAATAAAGAAAATTACAATCAAAAGTAAAACTACAGATGCTTTACAGTAATGATAATTTAGATTACAAATTTTAATGATAATCATGCTTAATTATTGTCATGAAAATAATGTCACAATGCAAAAAATACACAGAACTCAATACGGTGAAATCTGAGCTGCACACATTCTTGATAGGCTTTGTGAGATTCATCCAATAATATCCCCTATGTCAGCCTCTATAATATTAGAGTGATTACGGAGCAAAGACAAAAAAGCAGATTTACTCACATCCACAATGGCATCACTCAGGTGGCGCTGCTGACGGAAGAGGATGTTGGTCGCTCCGGCAACAAAACCTCGAACACTTATGTCTGACAGCAGGTGGTGCTGTTGGAGTGCCATGTATGGCATGCACAGGTAACCCTGGAAACAGGGCAAAAGGCAATGAAATCAAAATGTTGAACAAATCAAACTGGCATGATTAATCCAGTGGTCAGGGTTTGGTTGGTTAGCAGTTAGTCCTGGCTGGTAGAAGCTCAAATTTAATTCAAGAGTAAAACATTTTTCTGCATTCTCATTCTTGTTGACATCTTGTCAGTTAACTTTGCTATTCTATGTGTATGTCTCCTTACATTTCAATGTCATGAGGGGTTTTTCTTGAGTTGTCAGTTCATTGAATTGCATATTTATGATTAACTAATTTACTGTGTAACTAATATACTGTGCTTTGTGTTCTTATTACATAGCATCAATAGTTTAAATCAATGTACAGTGGTTATAGAAAAGAATCACCCCCTTTAAAATAACCACATTTTGTTGCTTTGCAGCCTGAAATGAAGACTGACACAGTTTCTGTTTTATCCAGCTGTATTTACTCAGTGCAACTTATAACATCCAAGTGAAAGATATAACACCAACATGTCAGTAAAAAAAATAAAAACAGAATCACTGAGTTGGGGGAAAAAAAAAAGATCACCCTCTCCTAAAAATGACTTGTAAACTCAATCAGGTGTAGCTAATCACCTTCTCAATGATAAACAAAGCCATCTGTGTTTCAACTGTGATCAGCTGTTGCTCATTTTGATTAGCTCAGCATGAAAAGAGCTTTCCTGCAGCATTTCAGTCCTTGGTAGTTCAGCTGAAGCAAACAATCAACTATAGCCCGTTTCGGACGGTAATTGTTTCTCATATGGACGTCTGCAAAAATAAATTTACATTTCACCTCAGTGATAAAACTCATGGATTCGGATGGTGATTTATTCACAGTGGAGAAGCGAGATCTGTGATCCTACAAACCCGGGAACTTGCTGCTCACGTGGCCAGTCACATGATTGTCTACTGTAAATAAAATGAATTTTATTTACAAATGTATTCTTATTATTGTGTAAAACGTATTTAAAAATACTTATGTAAAATGTATTCTTATTCCAAGCATATTTTATAATATATAATGCTATTTATTATTTGATTATTTAAATCTCCTGTTTAAAACTAGGAAAATAGATGCGCTATAGTTGTATATAATTCTACGCGATCCTATATATCTGTTTATAATACACATTTTAAAATTGTATTGCATACCTGCTGCTGCCATAATAAAGACCCGTTTAGAATGTTTACGTGCTTTTCTTCTTATTCTGCTCCCAGTCGCTGTGGTGGAGCAGTTATTCGTAGTGTTCGGGGGTGCTCAAAAAGGGTTTAAACTCTGAATTTTGAATCGATTGCTTCTCGTAAACTCAGAGATGTGGATTCGGACAGCAATTAAATTACCACACGACCTTGATGTTTGTCAAAAAACAGTAGGTAATTCGGCCGGGGATTTTTACGGGGGTGGTGAGAGAAAAACACCGACATCCTGGATTCGGACGGCAATTAAATCACGGACTACCCCATGTAAATGGTGAAAATCACGTACGTCCCCCTGAGAAACAATTACCATCCGAATAGGGCTTATGGGTGACAAGGCACTGTCAAAAGTTGTGGGGTGAATGTGATTTCACCAAGTACAACATGTTCCTGGATCAACATCCTTGTTGATCCTGGAACAACATTCTAATCAACCAATCAGAATTGAGGGATAAGTTTTCAAGAAATGTCAGTTTTAGGCTTACAATCAGGGTTAGATACTTCTACACCCTTGTTACTCACCTATCATTTCCCTTTGATTTTAGGAATAAATTATAGGTAGGGTTAGGTTTAGGGGTAGGGATTGGGTTAGGTCTATATTTTTGGATAGTATTGTTGATCCAGGAACATGTCTTACTTGCTAAAATCACGGCGATCAAGTTATGGACAGGCACAAATCAGCAGATGGATACAAAAAAAAACCAATTCAAAGACTTTATCAATGCCTAGAAACACAGTGTAGGCTATTATTAAGAAGTGGAAGGAGAAATGGATGGGGCAAAATACAGTAAAATTCTTGAGAAAAATCTGCTGCCCTATGCCAGAAAGTTGTCAATGGGAAGAAGGTTTACCTTCCAACATGACAATGACCCAAAGCACACAGCAAAAGAAGAGTGGGCAAATATTGCAAAGTCTAGATGTGCAAAGTTAGTAGAGACTACTAACCAACTCAGTTATTCTGTTTTTTTTTCCTGACATGGTGTTATAATCTTTCACTTGGATGTTATACATTGCACTGGGTAAATACAGCTGGATAAAACAAAAACTGTGTCCGTCTTTACTTCAGGCTGCAAAGCAACAAAATGCTAAGCCGAGCCAAGCCATACCATGCAGTGGAAAAGCGCCATATGATACCGGCAAAATATCATTTTGTCAGGTGTAGCGTCTGGACCAATCAGACACACCATTTTTCATTTGATTTAACAAATCAATTATTCATTAGATTAACAAACATTCACAGACCCCTCACCCAATAAACATACTGGATGCCAAAATGTCTGTGAACGAGGCCCAGGACACTGGTTACCATGGCAACCACGACACCTTTGCTAGACCAGATACATTTACGACCTAATGCCATGTTGAGAATTTCCCCTCGCACTACATTTTCCATACAGACAGTTGACCCTGAGAGGTCAAGTAAATATCTACAGCGGATCTAAATATTTATAATTAATTATAACTAGTTATGATTAATTATTCATATTTCCCCATGAGCTGATTCGCTACACAGGGTAATGTCTTAACCTTGGTGTAGTTGTTTATGTATGCATATTGTAGTTATTTGCTGTGAGATTAAATTGCATGTTTAATTTTTCTGTTGCTTTGCTCAGAGACTAAATAATCTAGACCTACATGCATTTGAAGTTAATAAAATTTTGTACACATACCTTATGTACACATACCTTATGTCAGGGGTGTCCAAACCTGTTCCTGGAGGGCCACTGTCCTGCAGAGTTTACCTCCAACCCTACATGATGCGTTGGAGCTGGTTAAAGCTAAACACTGCAGGACGTTGGCCCTCCAGGAGCAGGATTGGACACCCCTGCCTTCTGATCAGGCGAATTGCCATTTCTGATGTGCAGCGGCAAGCTGTTAATTTGTCACGGCAATTGTTTTTTATTTTATTTTATTTTTTATAAGGAGACTTAGAAAAAAAAAGTGTTTTACCAGTACAGTATTTTTACCAGTTCATATTTTTAATGTAGCGTTTAACTCTTGAATGAAATATCCAGTTTTCATAGAACTTGGCACAAATGCAAGGAGTGATTATAACCTAAAGGGCTAGAATTAAATTTCTGAAACCTTGACAAATGACAAAATGTAATTGGAAGTTTGATGTTATATAAATACCATACTAAATTTCTACCATATTAAATAAAAAAAAATACCTCAAAATACCTTTCTTAATAGCCTCATTTTTTCTCATCTCTCTAGAGTCTAGATCCTGGTAATAACTTGCTAAATTTTTGTCTTTATTTGATATTGCTTCTTTGTTGTGAAAGATAATATGCATTTTAATTTTTAGTCTGTTGTATTTAATATATATTTTTAAAGATATTAAATACAACAGATTAATATCTTTTTTTTTTGAAGATTCTTTTCAAGGCTGAAACATAAACATTGCTGCTGAGGAACTGTGCTACACTACTACCTTCAATAAATTCTTCTTGTCATAAGAACATTGGTCAAGCTTACTTATTTTATTTATTTTTATATATGTGAGAAATCTAATACATTGGCCACCCAAACGAGTCCTCAGCCAAATATAGAAATATCTAACAGTTGTCTTTGTTAGCCAATGCAGCCTTGAGGTAATCCAGAAATAACTAAAAGCAAATGTCCATACTGTGGTATTTGGATGACATATAGTATATACAGTTCTAACATATATATATATATATATATATAAATGTTATAATAAAACTTAACTTGAGCAAGTGTACAACTTTGCTCTAAAGAGTATGGTGGATGTGGATTGTGTTCTGTGTGCACACCTTTGTAAAGATAGCGAGTGGTAGTCCATACTGGTCCTCTTGCAGCCCAGATACCAGGCCCGAGGTCAACATTCCTTGTCCTGTGGCCGACTGTGGCTGTACTGTTATTGGCAGTCCTGAATCTGTGTCAAACATATTTGAATGAGCTACGTCTACTTTCCCTTCCATTTCATCCATCACATGAGGCTCCAGTGTCTCCCATTCGCACTCTGAGTCCAGCAAGCTTCCTGCATGAGGCTGAAGGTAGTGTGTGTCCAGAGTAGTGTTACAAGGCTTTGATTGATCCGGCTGATCACTGACATCATGCCTGCCCTCAAGCTCTTTTGATATGTTAGTAATATCTGTAGTAGACATAGAGAGTGATTCTTCGTCTGCAGATATGATTTCTGGTGAACTGAAGTCCTCTGAGATGCTCCTCCGGGGCTGATAGTGAGAGGAATCTGCCAGTCCATGCTCTATTATACCTACAAAATAAATACATACTTTACAAAACTTAAGTAATTATGTTTACTCTTTAAAATAATTCCTTCTCAACTAACTAGTCTCACCTAGCCAGATATTTTGTCACCATAAAATTTGCTCCACTTCAAGAACTGGCAAATTAGGAATGAGTTTTACTTTGTTTATAATGTTCCATTTAGCGGCAGGCTTATTTATTATATAGAAGTGCAATGTCTTGATGGGCTGATGCAATCTTTCACAACATAAAAGTTACTTTTGGGAATAAACCAGTCAGAAACTTGATTAACAAGATTGACAGAACAACGCAGCATGGGTTTTGGTTGACTTTTTGTGAGCTGCTGCAGCACAATCTAGTCTGTTCCTGGCACTGGCAAAAGAACAATAAACACTGGGGAAAACAGCCTTGCTCACACTATTATTGATCCAGATATTTCAATCTTTACAAATCACAAAATGAAACAGTTATGCTAAATGATGGAAAAATATTAACAGTGCAATTAGTCTGACACATTTACATTGAGAAGGTGCCTATGTTATGTTGGACTGGCGTAAATCTGTTTGTTGATCTGTGCCACCAACTGAACTGGAGTTTCTGGTGGTTTCTACCAAAGTGGAATGTGTGTCTTTTTCAACATTTTCAACTGTATAAAAGTGACAATACAGTACTGAGTTCTATTGCATAAAGCAGGATGAACAAGCTCTGAGTTTCACAGTAGGTTTAGGGTTGACAAAACCAAAAACCAAACAAATCCTACCTAGTTTAGATCAGGTTCAGCAGGCCCACTGAACTCACTATTCTCTATCAACTCAGTTTGATTCATGATTAACGTAGCAAACAATCACAATCCTACCCCGAATAAAACCTTTTAGTGTAAACAACAGTAAAGAACATTTCATCTTCTTGAGTCCGAAAAACCAGAGTTTGTTCAATATAAATTCAAACCTACCTGGGTAGTCACTGAAACTGGCATTGTGTAAAATTATTATCATTATGCTTATGCATTATGTAAATTATCATTATGCTAAAGCATTATCATTATGCATATGAACATGATTTTGAGTTTGTCACACCTTAACATGAACACTAATACGGTGTAATGATAACACTTTTAAACAGACTTGACCTGTACTCTACAGGGTAATTAAATATTTACATTTACTCACAACAGTCAGCTCACAAATGAGAAAAATCTCAGTGCTCTGCTCCCTATAGCCAGCCTAACCCTGGTTCAGTACCTGGTAATGTACAATTAAAAGCCAAAAATTGATTATCATAAAAAATAGTTTGTATTAGATAATTTAACATTTTTAAGAATCTTGTTACTGTCAACTTACTGTGTTATTTCTTAATTTCTAGGTCAGTGCTTCAGTTTTTAGTTTGAATAACACACCCACCAATTCAAATCTGGCACCAGATCACAACCTTTTTACCTGGAAACAATGACAGTACGGTCATCAGAGTTTCAACCAATCTCTTCACTGGAGTCACATAAAATAGGATCTATAGGGAGATAAATACTTGTGTAATTACGACTAGACTCATCCATGAGAATCCACTTTACTACAAATTGTGTATTGAGATGGTAATAATGACCTTCTTTTCTAGCAGAATCAGTTTAAAGAGAATCAAAACCTACAGCAAATAAAGAGAAAAAACACAAGCATTTAGACCAAAGAGTTGCTTTGTAGAGTTTGCAAGTTACATAATAAAGATCAAAACAAATACATATTATGCAAAAGGATGAAGCAGAATTTAAAAAGAAAGTGTCCAGTCCTTTACCTTGTGTTTAAAGTGCAGAATCAAATCTCGGGCAGACAGACCTTTAGTAAAAAAAATAATAATTGGAAAATAGGAAATTGATAGGGTTATATATACTACAGCCACATTTATTTCAAATCCTAATTTGACTTTATCACATCCCAGAGTTGTGTCATGAAAACACCATAAATAAAATTGGCTGTACAATTTCATAACTGGTGTTTGAGTAGTTTATCCAAATACTCCAAAAAAACATTTAAAGATAACATGAAACATCATTTGCAACCAATTTGACTTCCATAATGCAGCATATTTATGTATAAAATAAAATATTATATTCTAAAAAATTAAGGATGGACTATTTTACCTATAGGTTCTTTTTGGATGCTGAAAAGCAGGGGTTTCTTACATAATGCTGCAAAGTAGGCATTTCATACACTCACTTTTTAAGGAGGCTTTTTGTTTGGGATGTGTAGGATGCATTGATAAGTCAAACACAATAAGACCACGAATGTGTATTTGGAAAGTAAATTTGGACATTACACTCTCCTTATCCATTTAGAGGTTAAATTATCAATTATATTAGTGAAAATCAGATTCTTGAATTACTAAATTATAGTAGTGAAAAGTGTTTTTGAATTACCCAGATAAATCTGTGATCCCTCCAGCGCTGTACAGCTTAAAGATCTGTTCATATGATCATAGAGCTCCTTCAAAGAACCAAAAACAAAAATACATGAAAGGTGCACTGAGTGATTCTTTGCTTCTGGCTAATATGACAGCCGTCTTTTTATACTGACATCGGTGTTGATGCAGCATTATACAAAAGCATATATTTGCAGTTACTGTAAAAATACTCCGTTCAAAGATATATTTGACAACAATATTTGAATGATTAATTTATTCTGGAACTGAAAGTGGGCAGATAAAAGACCCTTTTCACACATACATATTCTGTTAGTTTCAGTGTGTTAATTTATATTATATTTACTGTTTTCTAAGGGTTTCTTAATTTTAGACCATTTAATTTTTTTAAACACTGATATGACTGGAGTTCTACATCTTTAAACAAATCTTACAAAAACATTACGCATCTCATAAAAACATTTTTACTAGCTGTATTAGTTCTTAATATATCAGACAATGAAATGTGTGTGAAAGAACTTGCCTTTAGGATGGAGATCTGAGAGAAATCTTTTTCTTCAAAGTAAGCGTGAGTTATGAGCTGAAGTTTAGCCTGTATCAGACCAAACAGTGGCTGAAACAACAATACGTTACATTAATAATTTGCAGAAACAAGCAGGCATTTTTATGTAAATAAAGGCTTCTCTGCCATATACATGTCTTACCAATTGACTGAGAACGCAAACACTCTTCTGAACCGTCTCTCTTGTGATATCTGCCTCTCGTACTTTTAGTGCCTATAATACAAAACATTAAAATATCAGATTAGACATAATGGGATTACAGTATCTATCAAAATACCTTGTTTATTTTTTTATTAAGAAGAAAGGATTATGTTGCATTTCCTTGGATTGAGGAAACCATTTTACGTTATTCTTTAATTTTGACTTCATTCATTAAGAAATATCTCTTTTACTAATAACTGCATGCTATCATTATGATAGCATCAGACTACATTCTTCTGGCTTATGCTCCCCTGCACTACATCAATAAAAAATTAACATAACACTTTAGATTAGGGAACACATTCACTATTAAAGGGATACTCCACCCCAAAATGAAAGTTTTGTCATTAATCACTTACCCCCATGTCGTTCCAAACCCGTAAAAGCTTTGTTCGTCTTCGGAACACAATTTAAGATATTTTGGATGAAGACCGGGAGGCTTGTGACTGTCCCATTTACTGCCAAGTAAATTACACTGTCAAGGTCCAGAAAAGTATGAAAGACATCGTCAGAATAGTCCATCTGCCATCAGCGGTTCAACCGTAACGTTATGAAGCGACCAGAATACTTTTTGTACGCGAAGAAAACAAAAATAACGACTTTATTCAACAATTTGTCTCCTCTGTGTCTCTCCGCATCACCGTAGCGTAGTGCTGGGCGGTATACCGGTTCATACCGAATACCTGTCTTTATTGTTGTTATGATATGAATTTTTTAAATACCGCAATACCGGTGTATGTTGCTTCATAACGTTACGGTTGAACCACTGATGGCAGATGGACTATTCTGACGATGTCTTTCATACTTTTCTGGACCTTGACAGTGTCATTTACTTGCCAGTCAATGGGACAGTCACAAGCCTCCCGGTTTTCATCCAAAATATCTTAAATTGTGTTCCGAAGACGAACAAAGCTTTTACAGGTTTGAAACGACAAGGGGGTAAGTGATTAATGACAACATTTTCATTTTGGGGTGGAGTAACCCTTTAACTAAGGGTTTTCCCTCAATCAACTCCTAATTTGCTGCTTATTGACAGTAAGTAAGGAAGTTGTTGTAGTAGTTATGTTTAGGTATGGGACAAAATAAGACATTAATATGTGCTTTATACAGTAAGTACTAATAAACAGCCAATATGCTAGTAATATGCAGGCTAATAAGCAAATGGTTAAAGTGTTCCCTAATCTAAAGTGCTACTAAAATTAAATCATCCACAATTTTTTCTTTCTTTCTTTTAATCAAAAAAACAAAACAGCAAAAACGTGACAATAATTAGTATAAATTATACATGGACAAACCTTAGCCTCCATCTGTCTGTAGCAAGAAACTCCATAAACACATTTCTGCTGGCCATCCAGAGGGGGCAAATGAAAGTAGACAGTGTCTGTCCGTAAAGAAACAAAAAGTACTGTTTAAAAACAGATATGCAGATAAAATTCAACTTCATATCATATCTGTGATCCTAGATCAGTCTGGACATACCACACCATCATCTTACAGTGTTTTTTCACTTTCACACATTACAACCCAACAATAAAGCAACATTGAATGACACAAAGTAAAGAAAATAAATCACATCATAAAGTAGTGCTGTCAATCGATTAAAAAATTTAACTAATTATTCGCACATTTTTCTGAAATTAATCGCGATTAATCCCACCTAAAATTGAAGTTTTTAAATATATATTTTATTTTGCAATAATTTCACATCCAATCTTCAAATTAATGTAGAAACAACATAAAGACAGTATATTTGTTAATATTTGTTTAGTGGCATCTCTTTTTTATGACTGAAGGCGAGTATCACTAATACCAATACTACTGATGTCTCTATGAAATAGTTTTTTCCCAAATTTTTAACCATTGATTACAGCCATTCAACATTACAGTATAATTGAGAGCTATTAATTTTAACATTTATTAGACTTCAAAAAATAACTTCTAATTTAAGTGAACTTAAAAAAATCTTCACATAAACCCATTATAATAAATATCATATTTAGCTACCTCTGCCCTTCAGCAAGTAGGAAATATACAGAAATGGAATAAAGTTATCAAACACTAAATTCTTAATTAAATATAGATGAAACCTTAAAGCAACAAATTTTATTGATTTCCTCTTTTTTCTTTTGTTCTTTGATTAACAGACATCACAGCAGCTGGGTTATTAGGTTTTTTGGCTGCTATTACTTTAAGAGCTGCCGCTGTTGAACATGACGTGAATCTGAAACGCATCGCATTTTCTCACAACTCTTTACCTTTTCTGATCCGCTTCCACGTCTTAAAGTCTCTACTAATGAGCTCAGCTGACGAGTTAAATTGGGAATGTTAGATGCAAGTAGGTATAACTGCAGACCGGAGATCTCCAAAATGGAACATGAACTCCAAAAGTGGGCAGAACCTACAAAATAGGATATGAATAAATATACTCCGTGACAGCAGAGCCCAAAGCTCGTGGCCAGTGGTGTTTGGACTGGAGTTTGAATCTCAATGATATAATCTTATATCTTAAATGACATAAACGGGTATCACCCACAAGCTCTCCCGTGAGCTGTCTCAGCACAGCGCATGGGAAAGTTTTTACTCTATCGCTTTGTAGCAACAGAACCGTCCCGGGGCTCAAAATTCACATGGTATGAGGGGGTAGTGATGCTGGGTGCAACTAAAAAGGTCCCACTGTCCAGTGAGGTCCGGTTGGGGAGTTACGGAACGCCTGGCTCGGCGATCTCATATCGCATAATCGAATTACCTGCTTATCTCCTGAAACGCAACTTTCTATACCACGCTATTCAACGCCAATCCCGCCGTGCAGTCAATATCACTGGTTAAGGTTAGGGTCACGTGTGGGGTAGGTTAAGGGGGTTAGCATTTTTTGTAACATAGTGTAGGAAATCAACACTGTGATTGACACGACCAATAAAATCTTTAGAATCAACTGTGGGGCGGAGTTTGCACTGAAGTGGACTGGGTGAAAAAATTGTGCATGCGTATCAGGTGCCTGTCTATCAATGGGAGGAAGCCACACCCTATTTTGGAGCTCCCACCCCTATTTGGAGATCTCCAGGCTACAGTTATACCCTTCTTGTTAGATGAGGGAGATGGTTAGATGTTTTTGAAAACCACTGCATTTCAGAGACATGCTCTTAAATGTGACTCATATATAACAAATACTTACATACATGCACAGTTTTAAGGCAGCTTTAATCGCCTTTTGGTAACTTCATGTCTTAACTGACAACATAACTACAGCTCATAGTTTCTTTTGTGCTTTAATGGAATGATACAGCACGCGCCACGGCATTTGTGGGTGCAATTGAAGAGCACGTGCTACGAGCATAGTATAATGGCTGCCAGGACAGGAAAATTTGTTTTAACTGACATATGGCCCGACAACATCTCATCTAACCGCATTTCACTGCTCCCTCGTCACCTGTACCTTTTCCACGCTCTAGTGTAAAATGAGAATGTTATGTTTTTAGTGATATAATTGTGTGATAAAAAGTGTCTGTTGAGGAGTAAATCCAATATATCAAGAGCTGCAAAGGAATAATCTCTCTTATAATTTTATGCCAGTCTTTTATAGAAGGTAACATATCTCTGATCCAAGACATCAAAATATTTTTCCCGGCAGTCTGGCATGTTTATTGGAAATTAATTTAGGAAGATCTAGAAATACTGATAATGGTTTTAACTCCAAGACCATACATCTCAATTTGATCAAAATTTTAGCCCACCAGGCTTTAATGATGATAATAACACCCATCAACAATGGGTGTAATTTCTTTTATCCACCTTGTATGTCTGACATAAGGCATGGTATGTAATCTGTGCAAGATCTTTAGCTGAATGTCTTCTTGTCTGCCTGATGGATCTACTGACTCTGATGCTCTGGGTGTGGGGAACAATGAAGATTAACAAGCTGATCGCATAGTCTGTCATCTGGATACTATCCAGTGGCATTGATTCTGAAATATACGGCAGGGGAACAGTTTCAACTATGCTTCTGCCTTTCTGAATGTCCAGCGGCCTTACATCTCTTAGAAATTATGGGTCATCTAATCCACATCATACAAAGAAATCTACACCCTGGACTACACCATCTTAAAACTAAAGTTTGCCGGCTGGAGCATTTGCATGCCAAATCTGGTCTTACAGTTAACAAAGGATGCTCTCTAAAGCTAAATCTGATTTTTACAATTACGATAGGTAAAGGGAATACTAGAACTCTCTTTTCCACTGTAAATAATATCCTACAGCCACCTGACTCTTACATGCCATGGAACTCTCACATAAAACATTGCTTTACATTTTGTAAAGGGCAGTTCGACCGTGAGGATTCAAGATCAAGCCAAACAGATTTAGGTCTTCTTTGAGCAATTCAATGACAAATCAGAGCTGACAATTTAATGTTTGTAAAGTTAGAAAATTCTCAAAACTCCCAACTCTTGAGTTGTAGTTGAGAATTTCATTTAAATTTTTCTTTTGCTCCAGATAAATTTACAGCTACCCATTCAACTCTGTTATAACCTTACTGGACAGTAAAACAGAATCATCTGCACTGGATATAATAACCAGGGAAAAATGTTTTTACTAAAGCAATCCTCCCCAACCAAGACATAGGGAGAGCCATCAACCTATTCAGACCATCATAGCCTTTTTCAAGCACTTATGTAGAATTAGCTTTATACATTTGGCTGAATGTAGGGGTCATGTTAATACCCAAGTAAATAAAGGCAGGATCAGAACATTTAAATGGAAAGCAAGTAAGTTTAAATGTGGATTATTGTTTCCCACAGGCAGGGCAATTGATTTAGGAATATTAAATCTTATACAGAAAATTGCCACTCCAACAAACACCTCTGCACTGACATGCTAAGATCTGAGAGAAAGCCTGTAATGACCGTTTGTAATAACCACTCCAAGAGGAGTTTTTTCTAAAGTATAAATAAATAAGGTCACTCCACAAGGTCCAAGGCTTTTTCAGCATACAAAGAAAAAATAAGAGCATTCGTTTTGAGGTTTTAAGAAAGCTCATTGATTTTTAAAAGCCACCTAATGTCATATGTGGAGTTTCTACCTTTATTAATTAAACCCTGTCTGTGCGTCATTGGGGCCATGATGCATTTTTTCAATTTATTTTATGTTTCCTGAGGTGCGCTTGTAATCTTAGTATGTTTTTTTCGTCAAAAACAGTTATAATTTAGAAATAAGTTATATTCTACCCTGAATTTAGTCCTATGATTACAAGGCCTTACATATTACACCGATCACAGGTCATGTAATGCATTTTCATATTTTTATATTATGTTTCTCAAGGTTAGTTTATAAAGTTTGCAAAGTTTTTTGCACCAAAAGCAACTTGCTTTTTGCGTCATTTCCAATGCAAGTACGCTGCGCACGCTTGGCTGCCATTTCACACTGAGGCTTTAAGTTTGCTTTGTTTCGTCTCGTCGTTGTTCAATACAATTCAATTCAATTCAAGTTTATTTGTATAGCACTTTTCACGATGCAAATCGTTGCAAAGCAGCTTTACAGAAAATTAAAATTTCTACATTATATTTAGTAATAGCTTATGTAGCGTCTGGACCAATCAGACACACAATTTTTTTTAGTTATATTTAACAAATACTCTGTAACTCCCCTCAGTCAACAAACCAACTATGAGGGTCTATGGACCCTTCCCCCGAAATGCATCTAACACCTCAGAAAGGCAGAACAGGCATCTGGTTCCATGGCAACCAATGCTGATATCACTGCTGTACTCACAATTCATTTACCCTTAGGAAAGACACACAATGCCCATAAAAATGGACTCTTCTCTAATTAATTAATAGGAAAACCTTTCTGTGAATGAACACACATCTCCTCAGGACATTGTGTATACCATTACTGTTCTTGTATATTGTCTTTTGAATTGTATACTGTTTTGTGTGTGTGTTATGATAGATCATTAGTTTATATAACCCCACCGATACCATGTTTAGTATCTATGACTTCGTCTTCTGATGATCAAAATGAGCGTTTATATTATATGTGGGTACATAGGCAATATATTCATGTTCTAAGAATCTTTAGTAATTTTGATTCGAGTTCCATATGCAAATTACCATGCTCTCACACAAAGGGTCATAAAACTCCCCAGTATTTCCAACCTCCCGCTTGGAATTTCAGCCCTTCTCATTGGATAAGCCCATCCTGAGAGGCGTGAATCTTCTCAGACCTTAAAAGGCTCGCACAGTTCCGTCCATGTTGTTCTTCTTCTGCTAAGTCTTCTGCTGAAATCTTCGGCCCGTGTTGGAGCCTGAGCCGGTGCGGGCGTGCCCGGTGGGCTCCAACACATAGTCGGTCAGTCTGCGGTTCTGTTAGATACGGAGAATATGAGGATGTGAGCTAGAAGTCTCCTGTACCTTAAGTCTGCGCCAGGCCTCGGGCCTTGACTTTCCATTCACCAAAGATCCTAGGATCTCAGCTGATGTCTCTCTTAACTCTTTCACTTTCCACTGGAAAGAAACTCCCAATCACCATCGAGTCAGAACATCTTTGGAGTTCATCACTCTTCAAACCCGGAAGAA
>NW_015647020.1:85068-93957 GCF_001515625.1 Sinocyclocheilus rhinocerous
TGCATCCGTACGCTCGTTCCAGGCCAAGGCAATGCAAGTATCGTACATTTAACTAAACGAAACAGAGGTTTAGTATAAGCTGTAGACCCCGTTCTAAAACGGCGCTGATGGTTTTACTCAGGTGGTTAACTGACTCTTTTCATAGCTTCATTCTCTGGTTTTCCTGATGGTTTCATCCATCAAGTCTCATTTGCCCTTTCCCCTGTATGAGTGATTGTTTGTTTGTTAGACTAGTTTGTGTTAGTGTTTAGTTAATAAAACTCTTGTGCACAAATTACAGTTTCTGATTCTGCCTTGCAAATTAATTGTCCCTTTACGATTTTGATCCTTACTACATGCTCTAATGCATTAATACTGTAAGAAAGTATTTTTGTGGCCACGGAAATATTTCTTTCCTAGAGTTGACATGAACTTACACTGAATGTTCGCTGGACGAACAGATTGGTTGATGGCAATTTAATTCTGCTACAGTTACTACTGGCAGCTGATAAATAATTGTAATTAATCATAATTAATTGTAATTATTTATATACATTTCCCTTTTGAGCTAATTTGCTACACTTATCAGTGTGATTACCTCAAGTTGATGTCCATATGGCAGAAATGTATGGTAAAAATCAAGCAGTTAGTTAATGTCATGTAATCAAACAGACGGTGAACACTATTAACAGCAATGATTATATGTTGCCATCAAACTTATAGCAATATCTGGTAGTTTTGTATGTTAAATAATGCATGTTTTTAATGTTGTTAAAAATGCATGTTTGTCCCCATATTGTACACTCATAAAATCGACTTCAGCCTAACAGATTTTTTTCCAATTGCGTTTTGTAATTCCCTCTGGTGTGTGGAGGTGGTACGCTCTGCTCCACCACTTGCTGAGGTGTCTCATCCATGTCTCATCTGACTCCACCGATCTGCCTACTTGATGGTATTTGCAGCATGGTTGCTGCAGACGGAGGGGCTACGTCTTTGACAGGAGGATTCTGTGGCATGGTGTCATCGTTGAGTGTTCCCAATTTTTGATTGAGGTCCTGGAATGTGCATTCATTTGGGCTCTGTGGTATTTACGATGGTTTGATGCAGGTTGCTTGGTGTATCCATTCCATGAGGGACTACTCTGATTGTATTACTCTACTGCTTATTTTGTCTGGATTGTGCACATGTACATTTTCACTCTGAACTATACACTACATCTGACCCCGATTCCATGATTGTCTGTAGTGATTGATATGTATTGTGTATTGTTTATTCCAGGGGTTTTCAAAGCGTGGGCTGCGCCTCCCCAGAGCATGTCAAAGAGGTGTGCAGAGTAGTAAAAAATATAGCCCCTATTTATCTACATAAACTATATGCAGTTTGAAAGCTGAAGAACTTAAGTCTGTTTTTCAACCAATACATTATAGAGGACATAATACTTTTCAATCATCACATTACAGTGAAAAAAGCAGGTTTTTGGACAAGAGACGTTATGTTTCCACTCATTCAAATTTACCCATAAAGAGGTTTCCTTGAACTTGAAGATAGTAATCATTGTCAAAAAGAAAATAATTATTATTCAAATATAAACTTTAATGTGAATTCAACAGTTAATGTAGAACTCTGAGAGGTTCTAAGGAACAAACAAACAAACAAACAAACAAACAAACACACACACACCTCTTGAAAACAGCCCAACCAGAATGTATACTGTACAGAGGTTATCAGAGCAATCCCATCATTCAACAGAGAAGAATAAATAACTGGTTATAATGACAGGGACCTTGGGTCCCTGGAGTCTTGCCTTTCTTGTTTAGATATTTCGAAATTGCAGCTAAATTGAAGCTTCCAATACTAACACACAGCTTGACAGGAAACAATACTGCATAGTAGGTTTCTCATCTGTTGCAACAGCTGTTTGGTTGGATCAATTTCTTTATACCTTTGCATAACAGAGAAACTGAGAAAAATCCTGGTAAACTGACAATTCACCGACAGCTTCCTGCTGGCATTGAGTACCCTCTGTCTCCAAAGTTGTGAAAACATGCAATCAGCCAGAAATTGATGTGCCCCTTTCAGTCTTTTGCAGCCACTCTTGGCATACAATTTTAAAAATTCAGTAATTTATCTTTAAGAAAACGGACAGTGTTAGAGGTAGGGCTGCACGATAAATCGCATGCGATATTTAACGCGCATCTTGTCAGTAAAGCCGGTTCTTTAATCAGCGGTAAATCTCCATCACCTGCGGGCTTTCACATGGAGCAGCATTAACTACACAGAGCCGTTGTTCACCGACAAGCTGCGCAAAACCACGATCATATTTTGCGCATGTTTTGCGCAGCTTGTCGGTGAACAACGGCTCTGTGTAGTTAATGCTGCTCCATGTGAAAGCCCGCAGGTGATGGAGATTTACCGCTGATTAAAGAACCGGCTTTACTGACAAGATGCGCGTTAAATATCGCATGCGATTTATCGTGCAGCCCTAGTTAGAGGCCACTTTGACTCTACATACACTCTCAGACCACACACCCTAAACACCCCAATAGTACCTACCCAAAACACTAATTAACACTTAAGAAACTTATTTAGTCCATTTAAAGCCCCCCTGTGGTGAAAAATCAAGTTTTTAATGTTGCTTACTTTGTTTTGTCTGGTGTTTTTAAAATGCTTAAAGACAACTTATGTGCATCTTCATCAGTGGACACCATTGCTGAGCATTTTGTCCTTAAAACTGCAGTGTATCAAAGACAGTCTCAAAAACATGGTTTCAAACCGCCCCTGTTTCCTACCATCACAAACATGTACCCAATCCCCTCAACTTGCAGGGTGGGGCTGGTTTCTATTTACAATGTGTTTTTGCAGCATTGAGCAACATAGCCAATCACAGACATATCTGCTGATTTCATGAATGCAATGACCAATCAGAAACCAATCACAATAAAAAAATAATAAAATAAAAAGTATTTAGATAGAATTTCATAAACCCTTTTAATTTTTTAGTGAAGTGTAGGGTAAATTGAGACTTTACCTTCCTGATGATTGTGTGCTCCATCTGGCAGTGCCAGGAAAGGCAGATACTTCCATTCTTCTGGGAGTGTGTTACTGTCATGACCCGCCCCAGGAATAATGGGAGGATATGAGAATTCTACCTGAAATAAAAATAAAAAGACAACTGTAGAATGATTTGGGGTCAATGGCTGAATAAGATTCTCAAAGGGCTATCTAAAAACTATAAAAATGTAGCATATTTTTAACACAAGTCAAATATTTGAACATCTTTGTTCTCAACAATTTGAATAAAAATGTGAAATTACAATAAAATTTATATTATATTATAAATGTGAATAAAACCATTAAATAAACAAAATAAATGACTTTTTTTCCATAGCCATGTGTTATGACGTGGCATGAATATGCACTAAAATAATATAATACCTTAGCATGTATAACATTTTAAGCACAGTGTTTTGAAAATTAACTTAATTTTTTTTTTAATCTGCATTATTTCAAAGTACTCTCTCTGGGATTTGTAAAATGTAAGTATCCATTTTTCTTTAAAGGTGTAGGGATCTCCAACCCTGTTCTGCATATTTCAGCTCCAACTCCAATCAAACACACCTTGGCCGTTTCTCAAACAGAAGGCTGCATCCTCCGGAGGGCGCATTTGTAGGCTGCAGACGTCATAAAGATTATCTTATTTTAGAATATTAACAGTTATAAATTTGACCATTATTCTTAGTTAAGCGTAAATTGTTCTAATGTGCTTATGACTCACAAATGTAATGTTCAGTTAACTGAAATAAACCAGGCTTGATGACATATGCAGCCTGCAAATGCGACCTCTGGAGGATGCAGCCTTCCGTTTGAGAAACGGCCCTTGAACCAGCAAATCAAGGTGTTCAGGGCAACTTGATAATTACAGACAGGTGTGTTGGAGCAGGGCTGGAACTGAACTGCAGGACGGTAGCACTCCAGGAGCAGGGTTGAAGATCCCTGGTGTAGTATGTAATAATGACAGCTAGTAGGGTTGTGACGGTGAGGAAATTTTCCCACCGGTTAATCGACGTGTGACAACACCAGTAATACCGGTATCACCGTTGGGGTGGGTGGTGTTCGTTCGTTTGAGTTTCCCTTTTTTCTTCGCTTTCAAATGTCTTGTAAAAGTGTTGTGTGTATTTTACTTTCACTTTCAAATTAGCGGGAATTGAATTGCCGGAATTCGGCATTAAGCAATTGTTAATTTGAGTTTTCCCTCTTTTACTCGGATTTCTTGGCTTTTAAATAGCTTAAAAAAGCGCCGTGCGCATTTTACTTTCACTTACAAATTAGCGGCAATTCGGCGTTGATTCAATTCAAGCAACAACAACGTCAAACTCATAGAGCTTTTATTAACAAAACAAATAAAAATACAATATATACACTCACTGGCCACTTTATTAGGTACACCTTGCTAGTACCGGGTTGGACCCCCTTTTGCCTTCAAAACTGCCTTAATTCTTCTTGGCATAGATTCAACAAGGTGTTGGAAACATTCCGCAGAGATTTTGGTCCATGTTGACATGATAGCATCACGCAGTTGCTGCAGATTTGTCGGCTTCACATCCATGATGCGAATCTCCCGTTCCACCACATCCCAAAGGTGCTCTATTGGATTGAGATCTGGTGACTGTGGAGGCCATTTGAGTAAAGTGAACTCATTGCCATGTTCAAGAAACCAGTCTGAGAGGATTTGAGCTTTGTGACATGGTGCATTATCCTGCTGGAAGTAGCCATCAGAAGATGGGTACACGGTCGTCATAAAGGGATGGACACGGTCAGCAACAATACTCAGGTAGGCTGTGGCGTTTAAACGATGCTCAATTGGTACGAAGGGGCCCAAAGTGTGCCAAGAAAATATCCCCCACACCATTACACCACCACCACCAGCCTGAACCGTTGAGACAAGGCAGGATGGATCCATGCTTTCATGTTCTTTACGCCAAATTCTGACCCTACCATCTGAATGTCGCAGCAGAAATCGAGACTCATCAGACCAGGCAATGCTTTTCCAATCTTCTATTGTCCAATTTTGGTGAGCCTGTGCGAATTGTAGCCTCTGTTTCCTGTTCTTAGCTGACAGAAGCGGCACCCGGTGTGGGGAGAAGAAAGTGTCCGACTTAATGTCTCTGCTTTCAATTCCGCCCCCGACTGCAAGCGGCAACTCTCGCCGATCGGTCTACGCACCACTGCATGAAGTCGAACACCCCCTCCTCCTTAGACTCGACGCTCACATGGGTTGCCAGATTAAGGACATGCCACAGGAACGAGCACAATTCACCCAGTAGTGTGTTTAGGCACCACGCAAACCATGCAATTTCTACCGAGGGGGACCTCTTCTACCTCTTGCACCGCGATGTATTTTTCATTGTGTGAGAACATGATGTGTGGTGTGAGAGAGCGCCATGGCTTGTCGGACGTAGCAACAATAACTAAGGGGGACAGGTCTTTGCAAAGGGTCAATTGACAATGAAAGGTGACAAGCCTTACACTTTAAGGTAAGAAGCAGTGGTGTACTGGACACCCCCGCAGCGCAGACCCCATCACAGGACATCTAAAAGGCATTCACAAATCACACTAGTTGAGCTTTTTAGATAGATGCCGAGGCTATTTAGGTGAGGTATAATCTGCACTCTCTGACCTAGTTTGTTTGGCTTCATATGGCTGCAATACGCGGTGTTTTACGCCAAATGACAACCTGGCATGTCAAATTGGGTAAATTGGCAGTGGGCGGGATCACACAGACCAAAACCAAAACAGACATTCCGACACGGAAAGCACATTTCATAGTAGAAAAACTGTAGCATTGTTTTTTCAGAGAAACAAGTATGTGAACTAAGAATGTTTCCTAAATATTGAAACATAAGCCTATTATGGTATTTTTATGCTTTAGTAGTCAAAAAAAAAGTACATACAGCACCTTTAAAACCCATAGAGAAAAGTATTTCATTTTAAAAGCATTTTTAAAAAATCCTCTTCTGAGCTCAAACTGTATTTATAATCAAATAAAGATCAATTGGGACTGTGAACTTTGGTTTAAAGAAAGAAAGAAAAGAAAAGAAAAGAAAAGAAAAGATAAAATCTTAATCTAATTGGTTACCATTAAGGACACAAACAGCAGCAGCTGCTATCACTACAGAAATTCGTAGGGCTGGACAATAATTCAATATCAATATGTATCGCGATATAATCAGGGTCGTCTTATATTCGGGGCAATACGGTCATTTTTTTTCAATAACAGTGATATGATTTTTAAACACATTTCCGATATTTCTATATACATTACCGGTGTTTCCCATACATTGATTTATTTGTGGCGTTTGACTTCGTTGAATAAACATGAGCACTGCACTTCGCGGGTGTTTTATATGAATGTATCTCTGAAGGGAAAGGACTGTCTTCAGAAAGGTTCGATGGTGTTTTCATTATATCTGATAAAGAAGCGTTCATGAGCGGAGCTGCTTTGATTACAGCCATTACTGGAGAAACCGCTAGTTTTATCACTCTAAAAGCACCTCCTGCTGGCAGAGAATGAGTTTTCATTTTAAATAAGCCCGTCTCCAGCAACATTTCCAGTTTTTGTTGTTGTTCAATTTTTTTGTTTTCTGCAGCGACTCGGAGCACTTTTCATACCCTTTTTTCTGGCTGAAGCACATTTGTTTCACTCTATAAGAATAATCAGCCTACACTACCAGTCAAAAGGTTTTGAACAGTAAGATTTTTTATGTTTGTTTTTTTTTTTTTAAGAATTCTCTTCTGCTCCCCAAGGCTGCATTTTTTTGATCCAAAGTACAGCAAAAACAGTAAAATTTTGAAATATTTTTACTACTTAAAATAACTTTTAATAACTTTAAATATATTTTAAAATATAATTTATTTCTGTGATCAAAGCTGAATTTTTCATTGAATCATTACTCCAGTCTTCAGTGTCACATGATCCAGAAATCATTCTAATATGACGATTTGCTGATTATTTTAAATATTATATTTAAAACAGTTTAGTAAAAAAAAAATTCAGGATTCTTTGATGAATAGAAAGATCCAAAGATCAGCATTTATCTGAAATAAAAAGTTTTTGTAACATTATACACGATTCCATTCAAAAGCTTGGAGTCAGTATGATTTCCTTTTTCTTTTCTTTTTTTGGAAAGAAATTATAGAAATTAATACTTTTATTTAGCAAGGATGCTTAAAATGTATCAAAAGTGATGATAAAGGCATTTATAAGGTTACAAAAGATTACTATTTCAGATAAATAGTGTTCATATCGATATCGGAATTATATCGTATCGACCGAAATTAAGAAATATATCGTGATATCAATTTTGGCCATACCGTCCAGCCCTAGTTCAGACCAGTCAAGTTCTTCCACACTGACTCAATCAATCAGTTCTTTTTTAACCTTGCCTTATACACAGAAGCATTGCCGTGTTAGAATAGAAAAGGGTCCTGTCCAAACTGTTGCTATAAAATTAGAAGCACACAATTCCCTAAAATAGTATTATATGTTTCAACATTAAGATTTGTACTCATGAAAATTACTAGAGTAGTCAAACCTGTTCATTAGAAGGGGTGTCCCAATATGTTTGGCAATATAGTGTATATACACACACACAAACTTAAACATAAAAACATTTGGTAAAAATAAGTGTTGCAGTGCACTTCCACAACTTCCCGAAAACTACAAAACATTTATTTATTATATAAAAATAACACAGAAAAAATTAATTAGGCCAAAAAATGGGTAAAAACACTCCGCTGAATTTTTAACAAAAAAATTTTTATTTTTATGTTTTTTATTTATTTTTATTTTTTTGCTAATCAATATGTCAATGATTGAAGTCGTCTCAGCGTTTAGTACGTCTCTTTGTCTCTACACTCTGCTTGGTCAGTGGAGGCCTTCTGTCTTCAAACATCTGAATGTAATGATGGATGAGTGAAACACACAAACTCACTTCTGATAGGAGTTGACATCATCAGACAGCCAGTCCTCAAACGCCTTATCAGAGGAGTGAGTCTGATTCTGTCCCGCAGCGGCACTGGACCTACAACGACAGCATCACACGTGTCAGCAACAGCATCATCATTCATCATATGCTCTTTCAGATGCAGTGAAGGGACGGCTGGTACCGGTGGGCGGCGCTCAGGCCACTCTTGGCCTGTGGAGGAGTCCAGTTCCTGGCAGACGAGCTCTCGATCGTCCACTCCTTCCCTTCAGCCAGCGTCGCCACCTTCAACACACAAAACACCAAACTACTGCAGAATACTGTCATGTGTACAAGCAGCCAGCAATCAAACAGACCTTCAGCACACAAAATTTGTTCACAACTTCAGTCCAGTTAGAGAGGCAGATATCGTAAGGGTTATATACCCTTACGATATCTGAAAGCTTAAAACTCATCTTGAAAAAGGAAGTTGTTAAAAAGTGTCTGAAAGGTACTACAGCATAGTATGTGTTGCATGATATACCGGTACTAAAAAGGTATTGCGATACCCTGCTTTTAAATACGGTACGATTCTGCATTTTACTAGTAACGGTACTTTAAGAATGTTTTTTAATAAGAGCCGTATTTCCTGGGTTGCATCGTCATGTGACAGCAGGACAGTGTGTGTACAGAGCTCTGCTTCCACTCACTGCATACACACTAGCTGTACCAAACTTTACATATCTGCGCAGCGCAGTCTGCTTAAACTTACTGCCAATTTAAGAGTGAATAACAAACATGCATGCATGAGAAAATACAGCATGGGACGTTTTTTGTGGGTGGAGTCTGGTGGCAGAAAATGACAGTTTTCAAATAGCAGTCAATGGAAGCCATGGTATAAAAGAATAAAAAAGGTAAATTTGAGTTTATATTTCAAAATTCTGACTTT
>NW_015647020.1:94676-101291 GCF_001515625.1 Sinocyclocheilus rhinocerous
CAGGGGCGTAGCCATCATTTCAGAAGTGAGGGGGACAGAAATGTATATATATATATATAAAACATTACAATATAACCTTTCTGTAATTTATAACCTACCAGTCAAGAGTTTTTGAACAGTAAGATTTTTAATGTTGTTTTTTTGTTTGTTTTGTTTTTTAAAGAATTTCTTTTCTGTTCACCAAGGCTGCATTTATTTGATCCAAAGTACAGCAAAAGCAGTAATGTTGTGAAATATTTTTACTATTTAAAATAACTGCTTTCTATTTGAATATATTTTAAAATGTAATTTATTCCTGTGATCAAAGCTGAATTTTCAGCATCATTACTCCAGTCTTCAGTGTCACATGATCCTTCAGCAATCATTCTAATATGCTGATTTGCTGATTATCAATATTTAAAACAGTTGAGTACTTTTTTTTTTCAGGATTCTTTGATGAATAGAAGGATCCAAAGATCAGTATTTATGTGAAATAAAAAGCTTTTGTAACATTATACACTATACCATTCAAAAGCTTGGAGTCAGTATCATTTTTATTTATTTATTTTTTTTGGGGGGGGATTATAGAAATTAATACTTTTATTTAGCAAGGATGCTTTAAATTGATCAAAAGTGATGATAAAGAAATTTATAATGTTACAAAAGATTTGTTTCAGATAAATGCTGTTCTTCTGAACTTTCTATTCATCAAAGAAACCTGAAAAAATTCTACTCAGCTGTTTTCAACATAAATAATTTTTGAGCAGCAAATCAGAATATTAGAATGATTTCTGAAGGATCATGTGACTGGAGTAATGATGCTAAAAATACAGCTTTGAAATCACAGGAATAATTTGCATTTTAAAATATTTTCAAATAGATTTTAAATAGTAAAAATATTTAAAAATGTTACTGTTTTTGCTGTATTTTGGATCAAATAAATGCAGGCTTGGTGAGCAGAAGAGAATTCTTTAAAAACATTAAAAATCTTACTGTTCAAAAACTTTTGACTGGTAGTGTATGTTAGGCTATAGTTTGAAGTAAAAGATATTAATATTAATTAGGTGAATCTGAGACGATTATTTGACAGTGATTTCACATTTCTTGTTTGTATGAAGGCTAAATACAGGTGAACATACATAACAGGTGAACATTAATTTATTTGTGCTGTTTTTGTTTTCTAAAATATATTATATGGTTTTATACGAGGTGTCATAGACTTGCCAAATTCATTTTTCATAAGTTTGTTAGACAGACATCTGTTGTGGGCGTTCTTGGCAGTTTTTACGAGGCTTTTTTTAATAGTGTTCATATCAATATCGGAATTATATTGTATCGACCGAAATTAAGAAGTACATCGTGATATAAATTTTGGCCATATCGTCCAGCCCTAGATCCAATATACTGATACACATGCGTTTTCTTTCTAAAATGTTTATGCTTACTTAAGTGTTAAGTGATTGGATACTCGTCAAGGCAGGAGTTTTGTGTATATTTTACATTCAAGTACAAGGAGAAGGCGAGTTCACAAGAAAGAGAAATTGATTTGTTATTTGCATGCTGTCTGAGATGTGGCGCGCACAGAAAACCATCTCAGACAGTGTGTAAGTACCAAAATGAGTTCTTTTTGGCATCTTCTGCACCTGAATGGTTTAAAACCAGAGCTGTCATAATGATGATGTACAGCATTTTATTGGAATATTAAAAATAAACTGGACCAACAATGATTCTGAAAGAAAACGTCCCAGCAGTCTACTGCCAGCAAACACAAAAACGTTTTTTACAACTTTACACAATGCTGTATTTTGGTTGAAGTTAATGTTCCAGTACAAAATTTGAAAAACGTTTGAAAAACCACTGTGACGAGAGGGGCGGGGCCGAGAGCCGTGGGAACGGAGCTGGTGAATCCGCGGTGCCATCGAGCAAGGCGGAGCAGTCTGCCGCCATGGATGCTCGAGGCGGTGGGCTGGAGTGAGTTGCCGGGGGGGCGGACGAACTCGCTGCCGGACCAACAGTGAAAGACGAGAGAGGACCAGGCCCGAAGTTTGTTTTGTGTTTTGGTTCTGTTTGTGCGCGACAGTCGTCCGCGAGGGGCTGTTGCGCTATTTTGTGTTTATTTTATTATTAAAGTTTTCTTTGCACATTTGCCAGTTCCCGCCTCCTTCTTCCCGAACTACGAACTTTGCTACAACCACATCTAAAATATAAAAAAAAATGTAACCAAAAAAAACTTTTCATACCAACCTGGTATGTTAAAAGAAAAGAAAGAAGACATAATAAAGAAAATAACATAATCAGTAAAAATATCATTAACAGTTTAGCATTAAACCAATTCAGAAATGAAATGAGACGCTGTAGGCAGCCTGCGATCATCCAATATCAAAAGGACTTAAAGGTGATATGTCAATGCATATTATGAATGCAGGATTTTTAACCATACTTATATACAGGGGTGCACATAAGTTTTTCAGCCTGGTTCTCATACGAGAACCTGGAGATTTGGTTTGGTCCTCACACGGCACATGGTGTGACCCATCAAATATAACTATAAAAAATAAATTAATAATAGTGATAATATTACTGCACTTTATTATTTTTTTAAAAAAAATAAAATAATAAACTAAATAATAAAGTGTGATAATACTATTTTATTTTAAAAAACATAATTATTGTATAGTAAACTTAAAAATAAAATGCTAATATTTATTTTAAAATAAACAGGGAGTATTAAATACAAAACACAATTATTTTATAATAAACAAAAATAAAATGCTAATATTTTTATTATTATTATTTAAATTTGAACCTTAATTATTATTTTGTAATTTGAATTATTTGAATCATTTTCAAACTTAAAGTCAGCAAGCTTTTATTTTGGCGGGTTGCTGGTGCGGCAAGTTTCCGGTTTTAGCGCTGCCGATTGTAGAGCGTCAGTGAATGAAATGTCACAGTTTTGCATTGTGCTTTGAAAATGTTAGCGGGTAGCCTAGATTTATGCTTTCAGTTTGAATAGAAATCTCATACAGTACAGTAGTTTGTCTATCTAAAATGGTAATTGTGCATTAACAGCTGTCAACCATGTCGGTACGCAAAAGTGCGCTCTGAACTAATTTACACAGCGCATTTCTTATTTTGGTCACGCATGCGGACCACTTATGTGCACCCCTGCTTATATATTGTAATGACCCGGCACACAGCGAGAGCAGCTTGGTGCATTATGGGTATTTGTTTATAGTTGATTTATGCATTAGTTAAGCAATATGGTTAGGTTGGATTCATTTTACTGCCCTGTTATGTGTAAGTGTGGCCGTCACCGTCACGGAGAGAGGTGTGTAAAGGAGGGACCTGGTGGCATGGCCTTGTCTTTGCATGTTCTCATTCTGTGTTCAAAATAAATGCCTGAAAAATGCCTGCTTCCATGGTCGTGCGGTGTATGGGACACACATTGTTCTCACTCTCCATCAGCCAAGCATAAAAGATGCCGATTATGGAACAAAGTATAGGCGAATTAGAGCGTGCCATCCTAGAGAACAGCATTATGCTCGAGCGCCTGACGAATGAAACGATGCGGAGGATCAGGGATCCACACCGGCCTGACGGCGCCAGCGTTCCCCGAACAGTGGACCGCTCTCCTGCTTGCGGGCAGAATGAACTTCCCACTAAGCTGCCATGATACAGCGGGTTGACGCTCCTGAAGCCTTACCTGGCACAAGTCGACCTGGCCGCCCTCCATGATGGATGGAGCCACGAGGAGACACCTGGCCATCGCCTTGGAGAGGCCTGCACTTCAGATCCTCATCGATCTGTCTCCTGAAGAACGGCGTGATCTCCAGGCCCTCACGCCGCTCTCAACCGCCGCTTCGGGCAGAGAACTTCTGCGGAGCAGAGCAGGGAGGAGCTGACTAACCGACGCCGACGTGGTGAAGGAGAGAGCTTCGGCGCATTCGCTGCTGACATCCAGGTCTACGTACGGCGGGGCTACCCTACCTTCCCGGCCGCAGCGAGGGAAGAGCTGAGCCTTCACGCCTTCCTTCGGGGCCTCACACCTGAGCAGCTCCGCCAGCATGTCCGCCTGTTGTCACCCCGAAACCTGAGTGAGGCGATGAGAGGAGCTGAGCGAGCCGAGGAGGTGCTGTGGGCAAAGCCGGCGAAAGGTCGATCGGCACCCCAGCGCCAGCTGACGAGAGCAGCTGAACAAGCGGTGGACGGGGTCCAGCCCGAGGAGGAGGAGGAGGCCAGCCGGGCCCAGCCGGTGGTGACCCCAAGACGGAGACCGAGACTAGACCGCTGCGGAGAACCGGAGCACTTCGCCAGAGACTGCCTTGCTCCGAGCCCGGGAAACATCACTCCCGGAAAACGACTTCGGAGTGAGGCAGTGAGGGAACCCTCACCCTGTCCTTCGGCACCCCTCCACCAAGACTGCCCTACCGTGGGGCGCTACGGGCTTGCCCGAGGACTGTACCTGGATTGTGTTGTTGGTGGCCGGCCCTGCAGCGCCCTGGTGGATACGGGATCCACTATTTGCTTGCTACGAAAGGGACTGTTATCAGGAATGGCCAGTCCTCTTCCGGAGGACTGGACCCCCACCAATACTGAACTGCTCACCGTCACGGGTGAAAGGACAGTAATGCCTAGGAAGAAGCTGTTGTCTGTGGTGGTGGGGACGAGCCAGACGAGCCACGAGTTCTGGCTCGCCGACATCAGGGATGAATGCATTGTTTGCTTGGACTTGTTGGCCCACTGGGGAGCACGTGTCGACGTGCCGGGGGCCGCCCTCTGCCACGGTAGCGAGACTGTGCCACTCCGGTTGGGCCGGAGCCATCATGGAGAGCAGCAGAGCCCGCGTCGGAATCGCAGAGGAGAGGCTGACGCCCCGCAGCCGCTACCACCACACGCTCCACTTGCCCCCCATCTCCTGAGACTGTTGCTGCTGTTGAGGAGTTGGGGCAGCGAAGCAGGGAGCATCTGAGCGTGCCACAGCAGGAGCCGCTACAACACCTACAGAAAGACTTTGTGGACATTTTTGCAGCCTGAGAGCAGGACTGTACCAGCTCTAGTTCAGCATCACATTGACACTGGCCATGCTGCACCCATTCGTTTGAGCCCCCATAGACTGCCACTCGCCAAGAGTTAGGGCTGCTGAAGAAATGATCCGTGATATGGCAGCTAATGGCATTATTGAGCCCTCAGACAGTCCCTGGGCCACACCTATGGTCATGGTGCGGAAGGAAACGGGGGGGGGTGGCGCCCCTGTGTGGACTTTCAGCGACTTAATGTGGTTACCCGCAAGGACTCATACCCGCTGCCGCGCATTGATGATGCATTGGATTATGTAGCTGGATCCTGTTGGTTCAGCTCTTTGGACTTACGCAGCGGGTATTGGCAAGTAGAGCTGGCATCAGAGGCTCGGCCCAAAACTGCGTTTACCATAGGGCAAGGACTGTATCAGTTTAAGGTGATGCCCTTTGGACAGTGTAACGCCCCTGCCACCTTTGAGAGGCTGATGGAGCGGGTCCTTAAAGACATTCCCTGCACCCGCTGTGTGGTCTACTTGGGCGACCTGTTGGTCCATGCAAGAGACTATGACCAGGCTGTCCACAACTTACGGGAGGTCCTGACAGCCATCCGCAGTGCCTGGTTGCAGTTGAACCCAGCCAAGTGTAATCTGCTCACTCGCCAGACACAGTTCCTGGGGCACATGGTCAGCGGGAGCGGGGTGGCGACTGGCCCAGCAAAGGTGACTGCGGTGAGGGACTGGCCCCCACCAACCAACATCACTGAGCTGCGGAGCTTCCTGGGCCTGGCCTCCTACTACATGAGGCTCGTCAGACACTTTGCAACCATCGCCAGCCCCTTACATCAGTTGACAAACAAGGGCAGGCAGTTTGAGTGGTCTGAAGACTGCGCGACGGCCTTCCGGCGGCTGAAAGCCGCCCTCACCGATGCTTCTGTCCTGGCCTACCCTGACCCCAAACAACCTTTCCTTGTGGACACTGACGCCAGTAATGTGGGGGTTGGGGTCGTACTCTCCCAGAAAGGAGAGACTGGGGAGCGAGTGGTGGCCTACTACAGCTGCAGCCTCAGTCGCCCAGAGAGAAACTACTGCGTCACCCGGCAGGAGCTGTTGGCGGTGGTCCTGGAGGTCCATCACTTTAGGCCCTACCTTCTGGGCATCAGGTTCACACTGAGGACCGACCACTAGCCTCACCTGGATGCTGAACTTTCGCCAGCCAGAGGGTCAGGTGGCAAGGTGGTTGGAGATCCTTCAGGAGTACGACTTCGAGGTTCAGCACCATGCCAACGCTGACGCCCTCTCCAGACATCCATGCCTCGCTGACGAGTGTCTGTATTGTAGTCGCCAGGAAGAACGAGGACTGGGGCCATCGTCGGCAGCATCTGGGCCGGGTGACAGCGGTGGAGATGGGGAGCCGTTCACCGAGCAGCCGAGGCAACAGCAGGCGAATGATCGAGTGCTGGTGAAGGTGAGGAGCTGGCTGGAGGCCCGAACACGTCCAGACTTGCCGGCCGTGTCCTCCCAGGGGCCTGAGATTAAGATGCTGGAGCAGCCTGGAGCTCCACGACGGCGTGATCTTCAGGCGGTTTTTATGACCCTGTTACACAAGTCATCTAGACAAA
>NW_015647020.1:101429-108581 GCF_001515625.1 Sinocyclocheilus rhinocerous
GGGGGAATCGACCGTCTGCAACTCCTGGTTCCCCGCGCTCTTTGGCCGGAGATCCTCCGTTAGGTTCATGGGGCAGGCCACTTCGGGAACGCCAAGACAGTGCAGCGGCTGCGGTTCTACTTGGCGGGGTTTCGTCAGGATGCAGAGCTGCACGTCCACTGCTGCAATGTCTGCATGGCACAGAAGGGACCCAGTCAACGCTCTCAGGTGCTGTTGCAGCAGTACCTAGTCGGGGCGCCCCATAGAGAAGATCTTGGGCCAGGGGACAGAGTGTGGGTGTTTTGTTGTTTGCGGGCTTTCTTGTGCATCATCTTTAGAAGAGGCTTCCTTCTGGGACGACAGCCATGCAGACCAATTTGATGCAGTGTGCGGCGTATGGTCTGAGCACTGACTGGCTGACCCCCCACCCCTTCAACCTCTGCAGCAATGCTGGGAGCACTCATACGTCTATTTCCCAAACACAACCTCTGGATATGACGCTGAGCACCCAATAAGCCTGCAGCACTAGTAGGTGTCCTCGATTAGAAGCGGTGCGGCCCAGATCGATCAGTGTTTGACATCCACGAGAGCGATGCGAAAACGTACCATACATATATCACACAATATATATCACACGAATATCACGAACAGAAACACTGAATGACCAACAATGTCCCGAGCACTAAGTTGTGTTAATATACCATATTTTAGTTCAAACTACTAAAGTTCTATCATATAAATGCTTGATTGACTGTTGTTAAAAAGTGTACTTGTTACACCCTAGAGACAGATCCCCTGTGAAGACCTCGTCGACTATCGGCACAAGACCACGAGAACCAGACGATCAATCTGAGGTGCATTGCAGCCTGGAATTAAACCACACCGTGCTGGTTTCGTCTGGCCCGAGGAGAACTGGCCCCCCGACTGAGCCTGGTTTCTCCCAAGGTTTTTTTCTCCATTTCTGTCACCGATGGAGTTTTGGTTCCTTGCCACTGTCGCCTTTGGTTTGCTTAGTTGGGGACACAATTTCTGGCAAAACTGTTGACTGCACAGACACTATTGGAAGAGAACTGAACTGAGCTGGACACTGAATCAACAATGAACTGACTTTAACTGATAAACAGACTGTTTTCTTTTGTCCTCTTGCATTATCAGCACATGTTTTTCCTGTTTAACACTGTAAAGCTGCTTTGACACAATCTGTATTGTATAAAGCGCTATATAAATAAAGGTGACTTGACTTGACATGCATAACAGTCACAGACAGAGGGAACTTAGTAAATTAAAATCTGTAAATAAAACAATATAATCAATGAACATTACTAGACATAAAAAATGCCTTGGCTATTTTACCAGCAGTCTGATATTGGAACTGAGAATCATGAAATTTCACTGGTATTAGCATGGACTGAATTTTGATAACTTGAAGATTGAAATTCCACAACTGAACATTTCTGATCATAAAGGTTTAAAGCAGAATCCAAAAACAAATTCAGATGCCAGTTCATTTATGATGAGTTTACTCCTACTATAGTTTTATGTTTATGTACACTACTTAAATATACCTTCATGTGTTACTACCTCTTTCTGATACAGCAGGGGTCTCCAAACTGTGTCCTACTTACCCCTTGTCCAAATACCCACACTTGCAGTCTTGGCCACTTGAGAGCGCATGCGCGTGACAGGAAGTAAGTGCGCAAGACTGTCCGAGGTCTTAAAGGGGTCCTATTATGCTCTTTTACAATGCCTTGAATTTGTTTTGGGGGTGTACTAGAACAGTGTTTCCCAACCTTTTTTTTGTCGCGGCACCCTTTGGAAATTTTAACAAACTTGTGGCACAAATCCACACTATATCGAATACTGCTCTGGAGCAGTATTCAAGGCTTTATGTATCCCATCATGCATCATGTTGTGGAAATAAATCGTGAGACTTTTTGCCGAGATCTAAGCTCTGTAAACACTTGCATTTTTGCAACACTATAAGTGTGTCCCATCAGGTAACGAAAAGTTCTACCCACACTTGTGGTCATCATGCGTACGCACTTGAACACTTGGACCAAATACAGGAAATACGTAATTTAAGTAGGAAAGTGGTCAAGCGCAAAGACAGCAAGTGCGGGTATTTGGACAAGGCAAGAGTTTAGCTCCAACCCTAATTAAACACACCTGAATCAGCTAATCAAGCTCTTACTAGGCATACTAGAAACTTCCAGGCAGGTGTGTTCAGGCAAGTTGGAGCTAAACTCTGCAGGATACCGGCCGTCCAGGACTGACTTTGGAGACCCCTGTGATACAACCAGTGTTCAGCTGGTGATCTCAACATGGCAGGCATAATGAGGAAGGAACAACCTTATTAAGAATAAATAAGGTTTTGCTCTATGACTTATGACTGAAGAGTGCACAAACTAATAAACAAATACTCAAACAATAAGTGCTATTCATACTTTGCTAACTTTTGTGGGTGAAAAAACACATGTAAAAGGCCTGCATGATAAAATGTGTGTGTGTGTTTGAGGAGAGGAAAAGGGCAGTACTGCTTGATCTCACACACTTTGTCACCATCAGTACTGAATTACAGGCTTTGTTTATTATTTATATTCATTAATCATTCAGTGCTCCTCCAGCTGCTCTTTTTTTCTACACTGTATTTCAGAGTGCCATGGTAAATAACACACGATGCAATAGTAAAGCCACTTTCATGTAAGGGTGATAGTGAAGCACACCACTGTTTAAAGCAGATGAATATTTATTAACAAACATGAGGACTCTCTTACCTGACAGCCCTTCTTATGGTGAAATCCCACCACCACGATGTGCAGCACGGGTTCCTCTTTACACTGAGACTCCATCTGCTGAATTATAATTAGATCAGAGTCCAAAAGAGAAGGGGAAAAAACAGTAAATTAAGCGTTTAATGTGTAGAGTCTATAACTTCCGCACCCTTGACCGTCAGTGTGTATGTCACGCGATGCTCCGCCTCCAGCACAAATAAACATCCCGGACGAAATGCAGACATATTCCTGGCTGCCGACAGAGGGCGCGCTATGGCTCGCAAAAATCACTTCTCCATCCATCATCCATGTGCCGGTTTAATTTTTAATTTTAGTTGATTTTAATTATAGCATTATTCTATTAATCCATTAATTTTCCTTATAATTTCTAAAACATCAGTCCTTCATAGGTATTTTATAGATAGTAAATTGTATTTTATTGATATTTTAAGAGTAAGTAGGTGACACAAAATAAAACATATTTAACTAGATTCACCTTATGAACAGGAACTAAGGTTTTCAGCATCACCAACTGTACAGTATAACACTAACAGTGAAAAGCATTAAAACATGAATGTGCAGGCAGGTCAAAATTACTGGCAAAATTATATTCCCTTTTATTTTTTGAAAACAAAACTTCATGTAAATACGATTTTGTTCATTTTTAAAATTGATTATCTGTGAAGCAAACTGGGTGAGATCATTTCAAAGTCACAAATACATGTAAGAAAAGTCACTTGTTCTAATCTAGGCAATTTGTGCTTGGGTCTTCCTTTACACCCGCTTGCTTGCACCACCGGCTGGTGAGCCGGCTAACAGCAGATGGAGATTATGCATTATGTACTCTACTGCTATTCCTGTAGTTCCCGGATGTGAAATATTTAATATGCTGCTGAATTTGAACCACAGGGTGCTTCTCAAACAAAGGCTGCATCCTACCGATGCGTCCTTCCTAGCTCAGTCCTTCAGAGGCTTGTTGGCTAGAGTCCTCCTCGGCATTAAACGCTAGAATGAGACAGTCTGTAAGTGCGCGTGGCTACGTCACATATGTTCCCGCCCTCAACGCCACGGCACGAAAATACTAGGTGCGTTCGACAAACGGCTTGCCATATGCGCCAGCTGAGTCAGCCGGCTGCTCTCGAAACGCTATCGCGGTAATTTGATGCCACACGTGACAGTGACGTGGCGTCGCGCCGGTGTTCTGAAATATTCGAGCTGTGTCCGAAATCGCTCACTCGTTCACTCATTCAATCCCTATATAGTGTATGACAGTTGAGTGGACTAAATCAGAAAGGAGTGAACGAAATAAGTGAACGGATTCGGACGGTGACGAATACACTGCACGTGAGACTGGGAGCTGTAGCAAAAACATGTTCGTTACATATATTACATGTAAATAATATTAATAGCAATAACACTCAAAATTACTTTTTTTGTAATTATACATACCTCCGTGTCAGCTTTGTGGTTTCATTGATGGTATTTGTTTTGTAATGCTTTTATGTTCATAATCATACTGTTAAAATACTGAGAACAAAAATAAACACACATTAACACATATTCATAATTTTATGTATTTATTATTTTTTGTATCTTGAAACTCTCCCGAGCAGCGTTTTGAGCTCAGATAAGATAATGGTCGTAATGCGCCCTCAGGCGACCGTTAATTTTACATCAGAATGAATTCAATTCAATTCAAGTTTATTTGTACAGCGCTTTACGATACAAATCATTGCAAAGCAACTTTACAGCAAATTAAGTTTCTACAATATTTAGTGGTAGCTTATCAGTGGTGACTGTCAGTCAATGTACATATGGCAGAAATGTACGGAAAAATCAATTAAAGACGTAATCAAACAGACGATGAACACTACGTTGCTGTCTACGTGCTCCCGACATTGTAGCAACGTTGAATTGTAAAACGCGAAAGGGCTGTAGCAACGTTGTTGCGCGACATTCAGCAACTGCGAGACGACGTTCCGACCACATTTATTTTTATGCCAGATTATAAATATTACCTTTTCTGCGTCTTATTTATTTATTTATTTATTGTGGTGAATCTCTTAATAATCACACACAAGATAAATATGTAATACTTTTTCAAATACTGTTAATCATTAATTGTTCTTTTTAACGTAAAACCTGCTATGAAACTTTAAAGAGGAAAAATGCCATACAAGTTCATATAATCCAACTTTATTAAAACATTGCATACATATAATTACACTACCAAAACATACATTTAAAAAAAAAAAAAGTACGTTATATTAATTATATTTAGCTCAAATATAATGGACTACAAATAAAAAAGCTTTAAAAAAGGCATTTGAGAACTTTTGCTGAACAAAAGAAAAGCAGCTGAGACAGTCAGCAGGTCACCGGCTGATGAGGCGGACTCGGGACTGGAGAACACGGCGGACAGGGGAGCGCAGACGGGAAGGTCGGACTCGGTAGACATCAACAGTCCAATAAAGATAAACAAATCCAGAGGCAAAGGCAAGCGCAGAAACCAGTCGGCAGGCACAAGTCAAAACCAGGCAGACAGTCCGGGGACAGAGAATGATGTGCAGCAGGCACAGGTAAAACTGGGCAGAGAACAAGACGGAGCAAAATCAAATAGCAAGCCATTCATATAGGAGGACACAAATAGGATCTTAATACGACAAGACAGGACACATGTATGAGCAGACAGTACAAAATAATCTCTCAACGAAACAAAGTACACTATAGCAGAAAAATTAAAGGAAAGAAACATAATCAAGCCGCAATCAGCTGAGCGCAGCCAATAGAAAAAAGAGCAACAGTTAGATAAAAGTATCAGTCTTTTGATACTTTTATTTTAAACAGTTAAATTGTTATTTTAAACATCTATCAAATCTTAAGTAAATTTTGTACGAGTTATTTTTTATTTTATTTTAAGGTCCTTATTATAACAGGATAGTACAGATATGAAAGAAAAATATAGTGAGAAAAGTGTAGGGTGACATAAGCCAGGTTTGAGCTCCAGTCATACCTACAGGAATTCTAGGCTACTTGTACTACCCATAAGGCTGAGTCTCTGAATACTTACTTAAAATTATGAGAAGAGGTCCAATGAACCATCTTGTAAATGTGGGGCAACTGATCGCTGTAAAATTAAATGTCAAACTTAGTGTCATGTCAATATCAGCTGTACAGAACATTAAAGCAATATTAAAAATCTCACACTTGGTTTTTAGTTTGGATTAATTTAGTGTATATTAAAAACATTGATTTGCACTTAACTGTAGCCTTGAGACTTTGAGGGAAGAAAAAAAAAGTACTTAACCAGGGCTGGACAATAATAATAAAATACCCGTCTTGGAGCGTATCCTCCAAAACAGTCAGCTATCTCATATTTGAAAGTAAAAAGTTGAGAAAAATCTTATATGTTTCAATATATTGGATGCATGCACATCTAAAGTGACCTCACTGCTGTCAGTGTACTTAATGTTAATAAAAAAAATAAATAAAAAAAAACACTCATTGCTCTTGACTGATTAACTTTTGTAGCATTAACAATGATTCATCTATATTTAATTTATACAGTGAGGAATATGCAATATTATTACATTTGTTTATTCAATTTCTGTACCTGATCACCTACAAACTGTTCTATTTATTTATTGTGCTATTGTTTGTAATTTGTTCATTTGTTTCCCTTATATTTAACTAATCAAAATTTTTGCCATAAATTTATTTATGAGAATACAAGATAAGGATCAAAACAACAATAAAAACAGCTATTTTATTTTTGTGGCAGGGCCAGTGAAAATGTTGGCTGGGCAAGAAAAAAGTATAATATATTATACATACATATTGTCAGTAATATAATACATTGTCAAAATACTCACATTAGCCTTTCTCCTAACCAGACCTGGTGCATGTTTAAGGGTCTCTGCAATCTGGCTTTCAGCATCCATGCTAGTAGACCCAGGTTGTGATTTCATTATTGCCCCTAAATGGTTTAAGTAAAGTTTTTAGAGATGAACAAGTATACTTTACATTTGAACAAACAGGTATTCATCCCATTTGTATTGCCAATAATGTAGAATTCTGTCACTATAATGCAAATCAAAGATAATTGAAAATACAATAGAATATACAATAAAATAAATGCAAATACTGTTGATTTTTTTATACTTATTAGAACTCGATAAACAGAGAGTTCTTCAAGTCTCCTCTTCCCCTTCCTTCCTTTGAGGCTAAACTGTGACCAAACTTCTGAGGAAGTGATTTTTCTCATGATTCGCCGCACTGTCTCTCCATAGTTTGGTTCCAATTGTAGAAAGGTATTTAACCTGAATTTAATTTAAATGGAATTGTCAAATCCTATGCATACACACAGAACAGTTCAGCTGCAAATAAGAATGTCAAATTCTAA
>NW_015647020.1:110845-112795 GCF_001515625.1 Sinocyclocheilus rhinocerous
CCCAACAAACACATTTACGTTGTGTCAACGTCGCTGCCACGTTCCATTTTTACTGTGGCAACGTTGCTGTCTACGTGCTCCCGACATTGTAGCAACGTTGAATTGTAAGACGCGAAAGGGCTGTAGCAACGTTGTTACGCGACATTCAGCAACTGCGAGACGACGTTCCGACCACATTTATTTTTATGCCAGATTATAAATATTACCTTTGTGGTGAATCTCTTAATAATCAAACACAAGATAAATATGTAATACTTTTTCAAATACTGTTAATCATTAATTGTTCTTTTTAACGTAAAACCTGCTATGAAACTTTAAAGAGGAAAAATGCCATACAAGTTCATATAATCCAACTTTATTAAAACATTGCATACATGTCTATTGCATACACTACCAAAACATACATTTAAAAAAAAGTACGTTATATTAATTATATTTAGCTCAAATATAATGGACTACAAATAAAAAAGCTTTAAAAAAGGCATTTGAGAACTTTTGCTGAACAAAAGAAAAGCAGCTGAGACAGTCAGGTCACCGGCTGATGAGGCGGACTCGGGACTGGAGAACACGGCGGACAGGGGAGCGCAGACGGGAAGGTCGGACTCGGCAGACATCAACAGCCCAATAAAGATAAACAAATCCAGAGGAAAAGGCAAGCGCAGAAACCAGTCGGCAGGCACAAGTCAAAACCAGGCAGACAATCCGGGGACAGAGAATGATGTGCAGCAGGCAGGTAAAACTGGGCAGAGAACAAGACGGAGCAAAATCAAATAGCAAGCCATTAATATAGGAGGACACAAATAGGATCTTGATACGACAGGACAGGACACATGTATGAGCAGACAGTACAAAATAATCTCTCAACGAAACAAAGCACACTATAGCAGAAAAATGAAAGGAAAGAAGAAACATAGCCGCAACCAGCTGAGCGCAACCAATAGAAAAAAAGAGCAAAAGTTAGAAAAGAGAGACAAAGATCAAACCTGACTCCTGACAGAAACATCACATTAGCGTATTCTTTTCAGTCTTTTGATACTTTTATTTTAAACAGTTAAATAGTTATTTTAAACATCTATCAAATCTTAAGTAAATTTTGTACGAGTTATTTTTTATTTTATTTTAAGGTCCTTATTATAACAGGATAGTACAGATATGAAAGAAAAAGATAGTGAGAAAAGTGTAGGGTGACAAAAGCCAGGTTTGAGCTACAGTCATACGTACAGAAATGCTAGGCTGCTTGTACTACCCATAAGGCTGAGTCTCTGAATACTTACTTAAAATTATGAGAAGAGGTCCAATGAACCATCTTGTAAATGTGGGGTAACTGATCGCTGTAAAATTAAATGTCAAACTTAGTGTCATGTCAATATCAGCTGTACAGAACATTAAAGCAATATTAAAAATCTCACACTTGGGTTTTTAGTTTGGATTAATTTAGTGTATATTAAAAACATTGATTTGCACTTAACTGTAGCCTTGAGACTTTGAGGGAAGAAAAAAAAGTACTTAACCAGGGCTGGACAATAATAATAAAATACGTGTCTTGGAGCATATCCTCGAAAACAGTCAGTTATATCATAATTGAAAGTAAAAAGTTGAGAAAAATCGTATATGTATCAATATATTGGACGCATGCACATCTAAAGTGACCTCACTGCTGTCAGTGTACTTAATGTTAATACAAAAAAAACAAAAAAACATTCATTGTTCTTGACTGATTAACTTTTGTAGCTTTAACAATGATTCATCTATATTTAATTTATACAGTGAAGAATATGCAATATTATTACATTTGTTTATTTAATTTCTGTACCTGATCACCTACAAACTGTTCTATTTATTGTGCTATTGTTTGTAATTTGTTCATTTGTTTCCCTTATATTTCCCTTATATTTAACTAATCTAAATTTTTGCCATAAATTTATTTATGAGAATACAAGATAAGGATCA
>NW_015647020.1:115516-116834 GCF_001515625.1 Sinocyclocheilus rhinocerous
CTCCATAGTTTGGTCCTCCAATTGTAGAAAGGTATTTAACCTGAATTTTATTTAAATGGAATTGTCAAATCCTATGCATACACACAGAACAGTTCAGCTGCAAATAAGAATGTCAAATTCTAAACCGTTTTTCTTTGGAGCTCTTCGTCCACCCTCAGCTTATCCTCAAAGGAGAGCAAGTCAGGTAACTGACCAATAGATGGGATAGGGGCCCCCAAGCCCCCCCTTGACGCCGGGCCTGGATATAGTTACTAATATTTAGGAAAAAGCATTAAACATATTCTGGTCATGTAAATGTGTAAACCTTCAGCAATGGCCCTGAACCGTGGTCGAATGGCAACATTGTGACAACGCAGTAACAACCTCAACGACACAACGTAGAACCAACAACCTTTTAGCCATGTTGTTACAACGTTGCTAAAAGGTTGGCTACGTTGAGGCAACGTTCTGTGTTTGTTGGGAGATAACCTCCGGAGGGCGCCAAAACTCGTCTAAGATCATTGTCACTTTTTTTAACCGTGCTACCTAAAGTTGGCCCACTATCGTTCAGGGGTTTTCTGTGTGGGGTCCGGGGACCACGAGGTTGACTCCAGGGGGTGCGGGGAAAATATGAGAAAAATAAATTACAAATTTTGTAAGTTAACAATGATGCCACAGTAAATTAGTCAAATATGAAACTGCAGTGAGTTATTGCCTACATAATATATTTTAATATAAATAATGTATGAAATAAACGTTAAAGCAGAAATAAGAAATATGTAAATGCCATCTCTCATTCAAACTCGCTCGCTCCCGCTCTCTTCCAGCTCGTCGCTACTCCGCATTGGATTGTGGGAAATAGTGCTTCCGCGATTGAAATTAAGTACCTACTCAATGAGTAGGCGGTTTCGGACGCAGCCACCGTGTGTCCGAAACCACTCCCTATCCACTATATAGTGCACTATATCGGGTGTCAGTCATTTTGTAGTGCTGTCCGAATTCTGAGTGAACTACTTCATTCCCTACATTCGGTTTCTCACAATCCAATGCGGAGTTGCGACGAGCTAGAAGAGAGAGCGGGAGCGAGCGAGTTTGAATAGGCTTGTTTGAGATGCGCCTTGCCTCGCCTGAAATGTTGGTGAGAGTAGGCGGCTGCAGTGAGGGGATTTTTCTATTTTTCCTTTACATTTGAATGTTTCTCGTTGTATTGTTCTGATGTATGGCATAATAATAATAATAATAATAAAAAAAGATATAAAGGCAGATAACGCCAATTCACACTCACGTGCTGTGCTGCTGATTAACATGATATGATTTCAGTTCTGTTGCCTTTATATAA
>NW_015647020.1:116918-121392 GCF_001515625.1 Sinocyclocheilus rhinocerous
CTCGCCTACTGCTTTTCCCATACTATATAGTAGAGAAGTATGCAGTTTCGGACGCAGCCGGTGTCTGAGATTTGGTGTAACTGGGCGGAGCATACATGAATATTTTCCTGTTTTGCATTGTAAATATTAGTGCGTTGTCACTGGATCACACAAGATTTTCAAAAGTTTCAGCATAGAATGACATTATGTTTAGAGTATAATTGTCAATATGCAAAATAATTTATAGATTGTGTCATGGTTAGTGATTGTCTAATGCAGTGGTCGCCAACTCGTCGATCGCGATCGACTGGTAGATCTTAATCACTGTCCCAGTAGATCCCGAAAATAACAGTAAAATAAGTACAAAAATGGGGTTTCTGGGGTTATATTAATGTACAACAACATTTCTGGGGTTATATTAATGTATCACTGAAGGGAACTGTCTTGAGAAAAGTTTCGATGGCAATGGCATTTTCTTCTCCTCCGTATAAAGCGCAGCTCTGCTTTGTTTACAGCGGTAAACAAGGAAACCCTATATTGCGGTTCTGAATCAGCTATGACCGGCGCATCACTAATTAAAATACTAAGTAAAAGGCCTCAAAATTGAAGTACAATCTGGGATGTCTTTTTCTATCAATTCTTCAATAGGTAGATCTTGTCTTTCATAAAGGCCGAGGTCAGGGATCTTGGGCCTAAAAAGGTTGGTGACCACTGGTCTAATGATTTACCTGAGGTAGGCTATGCTCCTCAAGTAAATGAGCCTACAACTATTAAGCATTTTTATAATATTCTTATTTTACCTTGAGAGTCCCTCAAATGTGTCGTTTAATAACTTTTCCAAAATGTATCTGTTGTGCCATAATAAATTTTATGATGATTATTCTGTGCCATTCCTAAGCGTTTGCTCAATCATTCAAAAATGTTTTTAATAACAAAGCGAAAACTGAATGTTTTTTACACACATGAACTGGAATATAAACATTAATCTTTTTTAGCCCAAAATGATACATTTAGTGGACAAAATGCACTATATAGTTAAAGACCAAAAAAAAAGGTCAAGATTGTGAAAATTTCTTTAACCACGTGATTTTTTGTCTTTAATCATATACTGCATTGTGGTGCACTGTGATATAACAAACTTATAACAATTAAAATGTTTTACATTTTAATAACAAATGGCTAAATCTAGCCATACAGTAATTTGCATATTTTCATTTCAAAGATAAAAGTAGATTCCTTTATCCTTTTGCTGATTAAAGACAGAAGATTCTGTGTTAAAGTTTTATTAACAGATGTGGTGAAGGCATTACATAAATAACATTTACAACACACCTGTATAAATATAAAATACATGGTCATGTTTAAAAAAAACTAAAAACAGGTGAAAGCTACACAAGTGTCTAGGTGTTTAGGGATAGGCCTACTCAACACAAGCAAGCACACATCATAGGATTTCTGTGGTAAGTAATATCTCTTATGGATCTAAAACCTATTATAAATTCCTATATGAACAACAAATGCCAAATAGAGATTTATACACCACGAACAAACTCAATGAAATAAGTCTAAATATCCACCAACATGTTCTTTTTGCCAAAACCCTTTATCCATGAAACGTGTTTTATTAGGTTGTGCTTGGTTTGATTACCTTTGATTATCTTGATTCCAAAAGTGTGAATTTCAGGAACAAAATGTAGTAAAACTTTAAAACTGGTCAAATAATACAACATTTATATCATATAGTATACGTGTTATTTCTATTTTGCATTTGATTTGTTTAACTATTACAGTGATAAAGTACACATTATGTTGGTCACCATACACACAATCCTCCCCTGCATCGGATTAAAAAAACAAAACAAAAACAAAAGTTAATTCTGAGAACGTTTACCCATGTCTTCATGTATGTGTGCAAGTGTGACCTCATATATAACGTGAGAAAATCCAAGTCTTTCCCATTAGAAGTGCTGCTGCAAACTAGGAAAAAAAACAAAACAGGCAAAAGTGCAAGTAGCAAACTCTTCTGATTTGTAACAGATACATTAATTACAAACAAACAGCTTCTCCACATAAACTGCATTCTGGTTGCAGGCTGTCACGCACTTCTATGTGACACCTTTTTTAAGGAGAAAAAAAAATGTTAAAAAGTTGTTACTTCCTAAGAGTCTTTATATTGTTCCTTATTTCGCACCTTACAGTCTTACAATACAGTGAGCAAGTTTTATTATGCCACCTATATAGGCTACACACTTCAAACGACATACTTTTAATAGCAAAACAGAGGAATATAAGAAAATATTTAACAGCTGTTAGCCCATTACTTGTAGCGTATTCTAACGATAGGCTACCTCTGGCAAATCAGTGGCTGTAATCGTTGAATAAACATATAACACAGGAAACAATTTATAACATTTTGTGCACAAACGAACAATATTCTAAGCTTGCTTAACTTTGTTCGAAGCTGAAACGTAATTACCTTGTTGAAAAGTTTTTGTGATCCGGTAAAAATGCACTAATATTTTCAGAGTCGCTTTAACTCGAAATAGGAAACTCATGAATATTCATGTTTACTCCGCCCAGTGACACCAAATATCTCAGACACCAAATATTTCAGAACACCGGTTTAAGTCGGACAAAATTTCTAACCGAAGTCAGCCATTCATTCATTCATTCATAATAAACCTTAGTTTTGGAAAAATACTTTCTATTACAAATCATTATATTATTTAGCTTTCTATTAATGCAATACTATGAATCACAGCCATCTAGTCTCCCAGCGGCTTACATAATTGGCCGTTTAGTGTTTAGTGAGTAATTTACACCAAAACAAAAAATAACATCTATGCTTTCATGTCCAAAACATTATTTTTGTCTTACATTTCATAATAAATTCAGACAAGCTCAGTACTGAATCGTTTTTCGTCCGTTTATTTTCATGAAATGGAATGGGTACAAAGGATTGTGGGTGATTGAAGGTCGCAAAGAATACATCCCATGCATCCTTCAAATTCAGCTGAATGAAGGACGCAAAACAAAGGCTGCCTTCCAAGGATCCTTGCGATTGAGACGGCCTTCAGCGACGTTTGATGACGTGGCAGCCGAGATATGCAGCAGTATCTTCACTACATTAGGCATAAAATTGGAGTTTAAAGTTGGTCAGGAAGAGGGGGCAGACAAAAAATCTTGGTACCAGGTTGGGTCTAAGTTTTGTCTTGACTCGTATTTCTACAGATCTGACTCTCTTGTCCAACCTAGGAAAAACTTGAACAATTTTCTCTACTGGCCAAAGTACACAGGGTAGTTGCTGGTCCACAATCATGATGGTATCACCGACCTGCAGGTCAGCTTCTTCCATCCTCCATTTCTGTCTGATCTGGAGGTTGGGTGAGTAGTGCAGAATAAAGTGCCTCCAAAAGTGGTCAGTCAAGAGCTGGCTATGACTCAGAGTCTTGATATACCTCTTGTGGTAATGAGGCATCTCGCCACCCCATGAACAAGATGTTAGGAGTCACTGGATTTGGATCGGCAAGTTCCGAAGAGGTGTAGCCAGTGGATTTCGAGTTGAGAATGCAAATCTCTAGCAAATTTTTCTCTCCCTACATCCACTGAAATGATGTGCACCTGGTGGATTAAAGATAAATTGTATGTGTGTTTGTGTGACCTCCTCAGAGAATTCAAGTCGAATGATTTGGACAAGTCTATGCCTGAGCTTTTAAAATGTCTCGGTTACGTATGTAACCCTCGTTCCCTGAGGAAGGGAATGGAGATGTCTCGCTTCGAGAGACCAATCTACTTCGAGTGTAACTAAACGAGCCAATGCACATTGGCATGCAATTATTGCATCCAGCTGCCGCTGATCACAGCGTGAGCATAAAAAGGCAGCTGGTGCAATGCATACCAGGTTTTCGCTGAGGAGCTGAGCCGGTGACCCGGCCGCTCAGCGGTGGTACAGCAGCCGTGGCGACGGGACGTGACGTCTCCGTTCCCTCCTTCAGGGAACGAGGGTTACATACGTAACCGAGATGTTCCCTTTCAGTCGGTCACTACGAGTCACGTCGTGACCGACGAATTGGGATTCCCTACCAAAGCGCCATGGATGCCCACAAGAAGACCATTCACCGTTGTCGTAGCACTACCCACACAGTAAGATTGGATAACACTGGGAAAACGTACCCGTTCCACTTGGAACAGTAGTTTTAGCAAGCCGACACTAACTGGGACCTCTCAGCGCCTCTACCCGTTTGAGGTGAGAACACAGGAGGATACCGGCTCCACACGGAGGCTATAGAATCTAGCGAACGTGTTGGGGGTCGCCCAGCCCGCAGCCCTACAAATATCTGTCAGCGAACGTTCTCGAACTGCCCGCTGCTGCCGGCTGGCGAAGGAGGAGGATGAATAAGGTCCGGTGTTGGGCCATCCGCGACTCTCCGTGCCCTCCTGGGACCAGAGATAGAGAAAACCGCTCTCTCGTTGAGATTTTCCAGATTCTCCTCCC
>NW_015647020.1:121420-121816 GCF_001515625.1 Sinocyclocheilus rhinocerous
GCTGATGGTCCGCAGAAGCCAGCGAGACGGGCTGGGTAGCGCTAGCCAGGCAACCAGATACCGTGCAAGCGGGACCAATGGAACCGTACCCGCAGTGGGGCAGCGAGGTGGAACGCAGGGACCCAACTCGGGCGGCTTGTACGCCCAGCTCCACGGCGCCGCTTGCTGGAGGCTGCTGCGGATGCGGCGCCGGAGCAGGGGCGGATGCAGGGGGATGCCCTCGGCGATGAGCAGGCTGGGGCGCTGCGGCCAGCGGACGGGTGGAGGCAGCAGCTGCCCGCCGGGGAAGAATTGTGGACATCGCACGACCCAAAGTAGTCAGGCGCCAGGTAACGACCACATCCAGAAACGCACAGGTGAAACGGCATCTTTAAAAAGACGATCCGTCGTCTTTAC
>NW_015647020.1:138667-149874 GCF_001515625.1 Sinocyclocheilus rhinocerous
AAAAAAAAGGCGCGGGGCTCATCTATCCAACCGTGAGAAAACACACAAACATATAAATTAATTTTCCACTAGAAAAATAAAATAAAAATGTGGCTTAATCACTGCACATTAAATATTGTATTTGATAAAAACACCGAGGTAATGTCGCGCTGGAGCTTCGCGTCTTTGCTAGCTAACACAAATTAGCACTGCTTTGTTCTTAAAATTAAGTGACATCAGAATAAAACGTTCAAACTTTCAAAGTAAAATAAAGTTTATTAAACAGTTCGCTGTGCTTACCTGTTAATTTTCTTCTCTCAACCGTTCTTCTGATTCTGTGATGATTCCGTCAGCCTTGGGTGATGGGCAGCTTAGATTTAAAGAAGAAAGGAAATGCGCGGGCTTCAGAGCATGTGAGCGAAGCGGAGCGGTGTGACGCTCCGCTACGTTTTCCGCTCTATGGACGTGCGCTCCACTCAGTCGCTCTAACCGCCCAAGCAAGCGCTCCGTTAATATTCCGCTCACGCTCACCGTAAACCAATTCCCGCTCAGATCCCGCTCCGTTCTGTAAAGAACAAATTTGCGTGCATTATATTAGATTATAAATTACTGCTGCCTATATCTAGCCTACATTCTGAAGGACTACCTATTGTTTCGGGTCAGTTTTTTTTTAAAGAATATTTTAATAGGCCTAAGTGGTGTAGGCTAATATCTTCTGTACTCTGTAGTTCTGTATTTAGGGCTATATACAGCTGTGTGTTAGCTTAGGTCTACAGTTTAACTGAGATTATTTAATAACTACGGAGCTCCGAATATAATTCGAATTAACAATTCGTTTCTACGACGTCAGCAGGTTTTATTATTTTTTAAATTCATTTATTATTATTTATTAATTTTAAGCAATAATGATTTTAATAAGTAATTACGAAATATAATCATTCCTACTAAATACATAGGCCTACTACATTTACATTTAGTCATTTAGCAGACGCTTTTATCCAAAGCGACTTACAAATGAGGACAATACAAGCAGTCAAAACTAACAAAAGAGCAACAATATATAAGTGCAAATGACAAGTCTCGGTTAGCCTAACGCAGTACACGTAGGTGTGACATGTGTTCTTTTCGGCTCATTAAAGGGTGAGTAATTAACAGAGCATGTGAGCGAAGCGGAGCGGTGTGACGCTCCGCTACGTTTTCCGCTCTATGGACGTGCGCTCCACTCAGTCGCTCTAACCGCCCAAGCAAGCGCTCTGTTAATATTCCGCTCACGCTCACCGTAAACCAATTCCCGCTCAGATCCCGCTCCGTTCTGTAAAGAACAAATTTGCGTGCATTATATTAGATTATAAATTACTGCTGCCTATATCTAGCCTACATTCTGAAGGACTACCTATTGTTTCGGGTCATTTTTTTTTATTTTTTATAATATTTTAATAGGCCTAAGTGGTGTAGGCTAATATCTTCTGTACTCTGTAGTTCTGTATTTAGGCCTATATACAGCTGTGTGTTAGCTTAGGTCTACAGTTTAACTGAGATTATTTAATAACTACGGAGCTCCGAATATAATTCGAATTAACAATTCGTTTCTACGACGTCAGCAGGTTTTATTATTTTTTAAATTAATTTATTATTATTTATTAAGTTTAAGCAATAATGATTTTAATAAGTAATTACGAAATATAATAATTCGTTCCACGATTTAGGCCTACTATAGGGAATGAACGAATTAACGAACGAATGAATTCGTGGCAGCTAAGCCTAAACAAGAGAATGAATACTTAATTCGTGGCCATAATTTAGACTAAACAAAAAAATTTATTCTTAATTCGTGGCCATAATGTAGTCCTAGCATAAAAGAGAACTAGCCTATTCTAAATTCGTGGCTGTGATTTTGTCTGCATGTCATGATCGGGGCTCCGTACAACCGAATATAACCTTAGCCTACCTGTTTATTCATTTATTATGGTATGTAACTAGCTCACCTTTTGCTGCACCATGTTTGCATACATCTTCGTGTATACGTATTGTAATCAATATGAATCTGTACTAACTTTAACAGTCTCCCCGCACTCCCTCTCAGTTTCTTCTCCCTGCTCATTCTTAACTTTGATTTTTACTTTACATTTATGTATAAGGCTTGCAACTTCGTTGAAACAATATCTGGACTCCATAACTGCTCTACTATTCTCGATCTCTACAGATTCTCGATCTCGAACAAGCAAATCACCAAACGGCATTCTGGGTTGATCGAGCGGAGCGGAATCTTCAGAAAGGCGCTCTGCGCTCTTAAGGAAATATTACCACTCCGCTCCCCGCTCCGCTCACATGCTCTGGTAGTGACCGACTGAAAGGGAACTCATGTGTCTCTATGCTACCATTTGGGCTACATCTGCAGGTGTGGTAAATCAAACCAAGAAATGCCTGTGGAGTGCAACAGGCCATGTGAAATCTGAATTAACACTGCTGCCCATTGAAAAAGCCCTTGCCGGAAGACTTGGAAGGAAGAGGTTAATAGTGGTATGAACAGGTGACAGAGAACTTTAATTAAATGAAAGAAAGAAGACTGGACTTCACATTTAAGGTAAGAAGGCTGAAATATTGTAATACTGTTGTAAAAAGGACCACCCCTTAATTCAGCATCATCAGAGCTACAAGCTATGGCAAAAATGTCAAAAATTGTGTTAAATTTTTTTTTAATGTCAATTCAGATCATGGTATTTCAGATCATAGTATGGGTTGCTACACCTCATTCTTTATTAAATAGTCAATTTCATTAAGTTTGCCTGTAAGTGTTATGTCATATATTAACTATCATACTTGAACTAACATGTAGCTAAGGTGGGCATTACTGACACATGAATATGAATCAAGTTAAGTCAAATTTATTGGTATAGCGCTTTTCACAATACACATAATTTCAAAGCAGCTTTATAGAAAGTATATGTCTATAAGTTAATGTCTAAGGTTAGCCCTTCATTAGTTCTTGATTGGCTCCTACATTCACGTTTAGTTAATGTTGAAATATAGATACTAGAACATGTGTAATCATGTATCCTTATTTGATCTAAAATGTTAAAATGGAAAAAAAAGAAGAAAAAAAAAGGAGGCAGAGGAGCCATTAAAATCACCACTAGAAAATTATTTTTCTTATAGAACCAGTTTATGTACTTTGGTACTTTTAAAGTTTTTTCAACATGAAACATGTTAATGTCTCATAATTTCTGAGTGAGAATGTGTGTGCCTGGCCATCCATCCAGGGTGTTTCCCTCCCTATACCTGAGATGCTGGTATAGGCTCCGGCATCCGCTTCATCATACATAGGACAAGTGGTTTGGAAAATGGATGGATGGGAATCATTTTAGTTTTACAGAAAATATTGTTTTACTTCATCATAACACATTCAGTCCTAGACTTTTGTAATATCGCTTTAACTATAACAAAAGCCAGGTCATTAATTAAATCCTCCCGGAACAATGTCATTTTTGAAGGGAAAACACAAACATTTACCAGTGGATTTGATGAATTATTTTTTCTTTTATGGTTTTAGTTTATTACTGGTTTGTGTAACATCAACTGTGTAATATCAACTGCTTGATAATACCATTTCAGAATAGTTAAAACAACAACAAAAAAACTAAATTATCTTGAATTGAACACCATCATGTACTCTAATTCTCAGTCCTTCACTGATCAATGCCAACTTCAACTCTTTATTTCCATGATTTTAGGTTCCATCCTGTTAAATGCCATTAACTGTAAATAATTAAGCTATAATTAATAAGCATATTGCTTAAAAAAAAAAAAAGACATTTAAAATTGTTCTAAGTACAAAAAAAAAACATTTTATGCAATCAGTGAGATTAGGCGAGTAGAATGTTATACCTAATGACATCAGGCAAAACTTCTATAATATATTGCATATATTTAATGTTGCACAAATTATTTAAGGATCAAATGCTAAAGCGGAACGGAATGTCCACATCTTTCATTTGGTTTGCGTAGTCTTCATCAAACATCTGGGATTGAGCTGAGGTGAAATGGTTAACCCAGTCACCAACCTCTCCTGTGTAAACAAACACGCTTGGTGATTCATTATGAACACAGTATTTTGTATATCATTTCTTATTACATGGTCCTTGGAATAATTGATTCTGATTGCTTAACTGCCATATTGAGTGGTCAAAATGTTTGCATAAGGACAGCTAAACTATATTTTAATGTTATCCATAACAACAGACAAGAGACAACATTAAACATGGGATGACGTTAACATTCTAGCTAAATATTTTAGCTAACAATGAATTAAAATTGTAATTTTGTTGAAATGTTCATTTATAGGCTGTTTTTTTTCTGTGCCACGACAGATTACTTGTTTTAGCTAATCTACAAGATAAATAATTTTACAACAGATCAATATTTCATATTCCTGTATGCTAAACAGCCATATAAGCAGGATTTAAGTTTCTATATGGTTTCCTTAGAGTCTAAAAACAGCCTAATCATATACAACTCTCAGCCAGCCAAAAAACAGGCAGACCAGTCTTATCTTATGGCAATAGGTCATGTTCCTCATTCTAAAAACAAAAAAAAACAAACGCATCTATTTACAAGTTTAAATAAATAAAAAATAATTAATTTAATCTCATAAGGGATATTTAGTATGGTTTTTATTAACCTTTTCTCATGAAGGCAGAAATGGACTGATCAAACAAAGGTTTTGGGATGTAGGAGTAGTTAGCCATTGGATTGTCTTTCATGACTTGGAAGGATGCCAGCTGCACAATCCTCTTTATGACATCTTCAGAAACAGACAGGTCCAGATAGTGCATGATCCTCTTAATCTCCCTAAAAGGATTCTTGGAAAAAAAGGAATATATGATACAAAAAATCAAAGCAGACATAAAATAAAAAAAATGTAATAAAATTTTAGGAAATTGGCACGACTGAAGATGTGGCACTAAGGGTGCTTTCACACCTGGCCTGTTGTTTCGGAACCTGGCGCGTTTCCCCCCTTAGCTCGGTTAGTTTGGGCATATGTGAACCTGCTCAAAGTGATAAATTAATATAACGAGTACGACATCTACAAAAAATAAAATAAAATAAGCCCGCGAAGCTGTTGTTCCATCCTGACGGATGACAGCTGTGACAGCTAAATGGAATCCCGGAAAATTAACCGTGGAACTTTGACCAATGAGAGAACAGTTTACTCGAGCGTGACTTGTATTAACAAATTTGGTCCATTTAGAAACATTGCTGTATGAAAGCGAACCGCACCAAGAATAAAAAGCAACATTGTAATAATTTTAATCCCTGTTTCGGAACAAAGCAATCGATCTACAGGTGTGAAAGCACCCTAAAACTACCTCCTTCATGTCCTCATAGAGCATGTAGAGAATATTCCTTTCCTTCCGTTCCTTCCAGTAACCTTTTACATGGTCATACCAAGAGCCCCAACCTACTGTAAAAACATTAGAAGACACTCAGAGTAACCAATGATTCTAGATTAAACATTTCATTCTACGTTAGTGAAAAACTAGTAAGGTGAAAACTGAAAAGTGTGTATATGTGTGTTTAGTAGAGGGATAGTTCAACCAAAAATGGAACACTGTCTCACTTTTTGTCCATATAATTAAAGTCAATGGGTTGAATATACAGTATTTACATTGCGTGGACAAAAACAGCTGAAATATGTCAAAATGTTTGCATATTGTTTCCCAAAGAAAAACGTCAGTCACACAGATTTGGAATGACTTGAGGGTGATTAGATGATGAAAGAATTTTCATTTTTGTAAATTATATTTAAATATGTAGTTTTGTCTCACATTGTCCCTGCATGAACTTGTGAATGTATCCATCCCAAGGTCCTGGCTCTGGCTGGGTAAGGTTCATGCGATCAAAGTGGAAGTAGCTTACAAGGTTATCCTTAGCATTCCGGGCCGTATAAATGACCTGGAAAAACAGGAGGACTAGTGGACATGATTTGCAGTATTCAGTGGTCAGATACAGTTCAAGGGGTTTTAACATCACAAGGCTGAGTGCCTGTTATGACCAATACACTCTAGAGAGAAGTCATTTGGTTTTATCTTCTGTTGGGGAGGAGATGTGAAAATAAACCCAAATTTGACCTTGTGTTTGAAGTTAATCAAAACTTTTTGTATTTTTTAAGTTGTTTTAATTGAATTATAACCTTGCATTTATTTTCCCAGAATCCTTTAGGCACTAGCTGAATGGGCAGATGAGTTTTGATGACTCTCGGTGGTTTCATCTGTTCAAGTAAGTCAAGCCCTAAATGAAGCATAAAGATAAATGAGTTTTGTATACACAGGTGCATTGACATATCCTTCATATAACAAAAACCATGCATGAGTATAAATGAAACATGCGTTAATGTGTACCTGATGGTATGGGTGAAGGAGCGCAAATCTCCAGAAATGGAATACGGACAGCTGTTGGCGCTCTCTTGCACACCTCAGCATCTCCATTGTGCAGCAGAAGATCTACTATCTCTTGAGTCCAGGTTGTGCCTCAACACAGAGACAAAAAATAGACCAATAGTTCTCAACCAGGGGACCAGATCCCACTAGAGGGCCTCAGCAAACCTCTAAGAAATTACTTACAAATTTTAATCAATAAATTATTAATAATATATTAAAATAACTCTAATCCAAACAATTAACAATTATTATAAATAATGCCAAGGACACTAAATAATACTAAAGAATAACCAGGGTAAGTCCATTACCAATACCCTGCAGTACAGATGAACCAGCTATAAGCAGATTGCCACAATGAGCCTTTTGTTTGAATTGCATCCAGAGCCAGAATGCTGGAAAATCCCAATATTAGAACCTAATAAAATTATATGGATTGGTCTTGGAGCTCCTCTCTGTGTATTATAATGGGGGAAATAAAATAAACAGACAATCATTGTGAACTGGACTGTTACCACAAATCAGTGAGCCATTCATTATCTTGCAAATTTTTTAAATTAACTGCAAGCTTAGTGCAATGTCTAAACTACAACTGTTCACCTTTTCATGACGTTCATAATGTTTTTGATTATTCTGCAGTGTTTTGTGTGGTCTTCCTTGACCAAACGGTCACAGGCATTTACTTTTTTATCCTATATAATTATGGTAAAACGGGCAAACTTCAGCTGGTGAACACAGCAGAGTCACTTCCTCGTCACTTCCGGTGTGAGTACGCTGTGCGCATTTGGCTGCCGCTTCACACTGGGGCTTTATTAGTTTTGTCTTGTCATTTTTGTTAGAATGCATGTTCTCCTGGTTTCAAAAATGGACTAACGTCGTCTCACACATTCAAAAAATGGAAATACAATGGACTGTTTTCGTGACTCCAGCTGGTGCATTTGCAGGTGGTGTGCTCCATTCCGCCACTTGCTGTGGCATCTCATACGGCTTAAACTGACTCCACCGGCCTGCCTGCCTTACGGCGTTTGTATCGTGGTAGCTGCTGACGGAGTGGCTGCGTCTTTTTTTAAGGGAGGATTTATCGGCAGTGGCTGTCGTTGTTGAGTTTTCCCGTTTTCCGTTTGGGGTCCTGGAGTTTGCACTCGTTTGGGCTCTGTGGTACTCGAGATGCAGCACTACGCGGGTTGCTTGGCAAGTCTACACCATTGGGCCTGCTCTGGCTATACATATCACGCTACTGCTCATTCCGTTTGCACTGTTGGCAAAAATGTTTTCACTCTCGATTATACATTTGCCTCAGATTCTCAAATTTTTTGTTTTGATTGTTGTGTATACTGTATTGTTTATTGATTTGTCTTGTGTTTAATGTTGATTGTGAAGTGCTTTGAGCTTGGGAAAAGCGCTATATAAATTAAACTCATCATCAGAGGCAAAATGAGGAGCTAAGCAAGCATGGAAGGCAGCATCTGGCGAGCTGAAGTAATTAAAGACATTTGTTGCTAACTTTAAGCAAAATGGTTGAAAACCCATTAATACAATCACTTGTAATGTGATGTAAATGCATATTGCATTTGACCAATAGGTGGTGCTGCTCCCAAATTGATGTGGTGTGGTCAGTGTGGGGTGATGATGACACACACAAATTTTGGTGTCAACATGCCAAAGCGTTGTAGTCTCAGATCCATTGTGGCATTATGCCATCAACTTTGACTTTGAGTTATACAAAAATGCTTTTAATAACTTTTTGCCAGCATCTGATTCAGTTTTCATGAAGATCGGACAAATAGTCTAAGACGATTTTGAAAAAGTAGGTTTTTGACTGACTGACAAAATGGCCGACTGCTGAAAAGCATATACCATTCTGTACAACTCAGGGAATAGGAAAAGTTAAGATTCATGGCAAAATTGAAAAAAAAGTTGCAGCATATTTGTACATTTTATTATATCTTTTGACCACTAGGTGGCGGCGGTCTAAAACGTCATAGGTTGCTTCAGGGTATGGTGCCGAAGACACAAGTTTTATAATAATATGTCTATCTGTTTGTAGAATACAGCATTTTACTTCAAAATTCAAAATGGCTGATGCCCAAAAATGGCCAACATAGGAAAATTGGGCACTGATTCAATCTGCATGCTATACAGTTTCTAAAGAGACCAATATTGATTTTTAGGCAAACAATTTAGAAGTTATAAGCAAAAATCTCCCTCTTGATCAATAGGTGGTTCTGTGGTTCTATGTTTTTAACCCAAATGACCCATGCTGTTTTCAGAGTCATCACAGCAGCGTCCATCTATTATTTTAATAAGTGAAACTATTTTATTAAGTGAAACTGTGGGCGTTTACTTGTGAGTCTTGAATGCACCCTATTAAAATAGCCTATTGCTTTAAAATTATGATTTTTTAAATGTAAAATCACGTTAACATTATAAGCAAACTTCAGAGAACATTATGAAATAATAAAAAATGGAGTTCATGACACCTTTAAGGCCGGCAGGAAGGGTTTTAGGGCTAAAAAACCCCCATCACTTCGAGACAGTTGATGTGTAAGCATTGCTCCAGGTTTGACCAAATGCTGGTCTGCCCCCATACAAACTCCCCAAGTTGTGTTGGAGGCATCTGTCATGACCACCTTATATATACTCAAGATGGCGCCACGGATGGCCACCTCGGTGTTGAGCTTTCCAGTTGTTTTACTGTTTTTGTTCGTTTTTCCTGTTTTTTTGTTTATCAACTACAATCAGTTTCACCAAGGATGAACTGCTGAACATTCGGCAGAACACACCACGCAATCTTCTACCGGTTTGCAACTATTCTGATGTTTTGCTGAACATTGTAGTTGGCAGAGCAGTGGCGCGGTTCAAACGCTTTAAGACGCGCAAGCGTGGGAAACAAGTCGGCGCGCTCGTCAAACTCTGACAGCACGGCTTCAGAATGGCGTTGCCTAGCATCCATATGGCGAATCTCCGCTCTCTACCCAACAAAATGGACAAACTTTTCCTGCTCTCCCGAATAAATAAGGATTTTCAAACTCTGCTGCTCTGTGTTTCATGGAAACCTGGCTGAATGAAGCCATTCCGGACAGCGCGTTTCATCTGCCGGACTTCCAGCTGTTCAGAGTGGATCGCGACGCAGAATCAACAGGGAAATCGCGTGGCGGTGGGACATGCTTCTATATCAACGAAAGGTGGTGTACAGATGTAACAGCGTTGAAGAAGATGTGCTGTCCTGATTTAGAAGTGCTCTTCATCAACTGTAAGCCTACAGTCCCTCTACTCGCAGCGGGAGTTTTCCTCGTTCATTCTCGTGAGTGTTTACATTCCACGGCAAGGGCACATGAGCGCGACGCTACAACAGCTGGCTGATCAGATCACAGATACAGAACAACAACACCCAGACTCTGTTATAATCTCGGGGACTTTAATAAACAAACCTCACACACGAACTGCCAAAATTCAAACAACACATTACATGCCCCACCAGAGACAAAAATATTTTGGACCACTGCTTCACCACAATAAAGGATGCATATCTCTCCATCCCCAGAGCAGCTTTGGGACTCTCTGACCACTGCCTGGTTCATCTCCTTCCAACATACAGGCAAAAACTTAAATCTGCTAAGCCTGTCTTAAGAACTGTAAAGAGATGGACCAACAAAACAGAGTGGGCATTACAAGACTGCACTGTATATTTCGACTGCACTGATTGGAGTGTTTATGAAGCTGCTGCCACTGATCTGGATGAACTCACAGAGACTGTAACTTCATTCATCAGTTTCTGTGAGGATATGTGCATTCCTACCAGGACTCATTTAATATACAACAACGACAAACCATGGTTCACAGCAAAACTCAGAAAGCTTCGCCAGGCCAAAGAAGATGCCTACAGGAGTGGGGACAGAGTCTTGTACAATCAGGCCAGGAACACACTGAATAAGGAGATTAGAGTGGCTAAGACGAGCTACGCTAAAAAGCTGGAAAACCAGTTTTCAGCCAACGACCCTGCTTCAGTGTGGAAAGGTCTGAAAGACATTACAAACTACAAGACACCATCCTCCAGCACTGCGGTGAATCAACAACTTGCTGAAGACCTGAATGAGTTTTACTGTAAATTTGAAACTCCTGGTCTCACACCCCACACCCACCCTGACCAACTCTCTACACAGCATCAACACCTCCAACAACCCCCCTCTCCCCCACTCCTGCACTTCAGATCAGTGAAGTTGATGTGTGTCAGGTCTTCAGGAAGCAGAAGAGAAGGAAAGCACTAGGCCCAGATGGTGTTACACCAGCCTGTCTAAAAACCTGCCCAGCTGGCCCACGTCTTTTCACAGATCTTCAACAGATCACTGGAGCTGTGCGAAGTCCCTGCCTGCTTCAAACACTCCACCATCATACCCATCCCAAAGAAACCCAAAATCACAGGACTTAATGATTACAGACCTGTTTCTTTAATGTCTGTGGTCATGATGTCATTTGAAAGACTGGTGTTGGCTTATCTGAAGGACATCACTGGACCCTTACTGGACCCCCTGCAGTTTGCTTACAGAGCAAACAGGTCAGTGGATGATGCAGTCAACATGGGACTACACTACATCCTGCAACATCTGGACAAATCAGGGACTTATGCAAGGATCCTGTTTGTGGACTTCAGTTCAGCCTTCAACACCATCATCCCAACACTCCTCCAGACCAAACTAACCCAGCTCTCTGTTCCTAGCTCTATCTGTCAATGGATCACCAGCTTTCTGACAGATAGGCAACAGCTAGTGAGAATTGGTAAATTCACATCCAACA
>NW_015647020.1:150502-157291 GCF_001515625.1 Sinocyclocheilus rhinocerous
GTTCCTGGGCACCACTATCTCTCAGGACCTGAAGTGGGACAGTCACATTGACTCCAATGTGAAAAAGGCCCAGCAGAGGTTGTACTTCCTTCGCCAGCTGAGGAAGTTCAACCTGCCACAGCAGCTGCTGATACAGTTCTACTCGGCCATCATTGAATCCGTCCTCTGCACTTCAATAACTGTCTGGTTCAGCTCAGCTACCAAAACTGACCTCAGAAGACTTCAGTGGATAGTCCGGACTGCTGAGCAAATCACTGGTACAAACCTCCCCACTCTCCAAGAACTGCACTCATCCAGAGTGAGTAAAAGAGCTGTGGACACCTCACACCCAGCACACTTCCTCTTTGAACTGTTGCCATCTGGCCGGCACTACACTGAACACCAGAATGGCCAGACATAGGAAAAGTTTCTTTCCTCAGGCCATCTACCTCATGAACAGTTAAATGTTCTCCCCACTGTGCAATAAAACATGTGCAATACCCAACTATCTATACTTATATTTATTATACGTACTGTATGTTATTGATTTAATATATCTTACATCTATCCACATTCCCTTGCATAATTTGTCTATAGCACATCTGTACATACAATATACTTTTTAATGTCTCTTTGTCTATTGTTTTTTTTTTACATATTTATTTTTACTCACTTATTTTTATTTTGTTATCTGTGTCTTGTCACTTGTCAACCTGTCTGTGTACTGGAAGCTTCTGTCACCAAGACAAATTCCATGTGTATGTAAGCACACTTGGCAATAAAGCTCTTTCTGATTCTGATGCTTCCTTCTGGAGGTCAGTCGCAACAGGATGCCTGACTGAAACAGGTGAGGTGTTTTTAAAGGGGCCACAGCTCTGATGCAGCGATGGGTTATCCTGAGATGAAAACATCGCAGGCACCAAGCGTAGGATGGAACATGGGTCAGCTACCAAAACTGACCTCAGAAGACTTCAGTGGATAGTCCGGACTGCTGAGCAAATCACTGGTACAACCCTCCCCACTCTCCAAGAACTGCACTCATCCAGAGTGAGTAAAAGAGCTGTGGACACCTCACACCCAGCACACTTCCTCTTTGAACTGCTGCCATCTGGCCGGCACTACACTGAACACCAGAATGGCCAGACATAGGAAAAGTTTCTTCCCTCAGGCCATCTACCTCATGAACGGTTAAATGTTCTCCCCACTGTGCAATAAAACATGTGCAATACCCAACTATCTATACTTATATTTATTATACGTACTGTATGTTATTGATTTAATATATCTTACATCTATCCACATTCCCTTGCATAATTTGTCTATAGCACATCTGTACATACAATATACTTTTTAATGTCTCTTTGTCTATTGTTTTTTTTTTACATATTTATTTTTACTCACTTATTTTTATTTTGTTATCTGTGTCTTGTCACTTGTCAACCTGTCTGTGTACTGGAAGCTTCTGTCACCAAGACAAATTCCATGTGTATGTAAGCACACTTGGCAATAAAGCTCTTTCTGATTCTGATGCTTCCTTCTGGAGGTCAGTCGCAACAGGATGCCTGACTGAAACAGGTGAGGTGTTTTTAAAGGGGCCACAGCTCTGATGCAGCGATGGGTTATCCTGAGATGAAAACATCGCAGGCACCAAGCGTAGGATGGAACATGGGCTTTGAATCAATACTGAAGGGGGCCGCATGTGAAGCAGACCCAGAGGAATCACAGAGGAAGTGGCTGACATGAGGCCAAGCATCCTCTGAAAGCCCTGAGGGGATGTGAAGTCCCAAGTCTGAATGACGCCGCAAGCCACTGAATTATCAGGGAGCATTCCGGCGTAATCCATGCCCACATCTGGGCAGAATCAATAACTGTCTCAAGGAAGACTTCTCGCTGGTTGGGAGACAGAAAGCTCTTGGCTAAATTAATTAGTAGCCCAAGCCACTCCAGGTGGCTGAGCAGCAGCGACCTGTGAGCGATGAGTTCCTGTTTCGATCTGGCTAAGACCAGCCAATCGTCTAGGTTACTCACAATGCAGATTCCAATCCGTCTCAGAGGAGAAAGAGCAGCATACGTGCACTTTGTAAAGTGCATAGGACCAGAGACAGTCCGAATGATAAGATTGTAAATTGATAATCCACCCCCTCGAACGTGAATCTCAAGAGCGGTCTGTGATGAGGGGCTATCTGGATGTGAAAGTAAGCGTCTTTCAGATCCACAGATAAAAAAACAGTCCCTGCAGCATATTTGTGTGAGGATCTGCTTCCAAGTCAGCATCTTGAATGGGCGATTCATAATCGCACAGTTCAGATGCCTGAGCCTGCCATTTTTCTTGGGAATGAGGAAGTAGCAGCTGTAAAAACCTCGCTGTTCACTAGAGGAACTGTTTCCATGGCGAAGTGGCCTGTGAGCAAACTGGAGTGAGTAACTTCATTCTACGGGGCTGGAGCACTTAGGCAAGAAGTGGTGCATGACCTGCAATGACTTTTGAGCTGCAGTGAAGCGCTTTGCAAATACGCCGGGCAGATGGCAGGTAGACGTGTGGGGAAGCTTGCCATATCCTCTTACTTCAATGCCGTCAAGAGAGGTGAGGGCGGCAGAAATATAAAAGTTGACACGTGCCGAGTAGGGGCGTGCCACGTCTTGATAAGTTCATTGTGAACTCTAGCAGGAGATTTGTTGACGACAACCCAGCGGGCATCATTCATCTAAACGGCTACGGGCAGGCTCTTCCGGAGCCGACCATTCTAAGCTGAGATTCTCCACAGCCTGGTGAAGCTGTCAGCGATACAGAATCATAGGTGACAGCATTCTCCTCTGATCCGCCTAAAAAGATCAAACTGCTCGATGCAGACGAAGGGCGCTGATCCTCACATGTAAAACACACTGGTGGATCAAAGTGCTGCGGGGAGAGTGAGCACGCAGGACCTGTGCTGGTGTGAGATCACTCAAGCCCGGTTGCTTATCCCCGTGACTCCACTGTTTCTTTCTCAGAGCTAGCTGAGAGGGGAGAAAGGGGAGATCAAGGCTGCCTTCATTGAAGAAGGTGATCCGTGAGTGGAGAAGGGTGAGACTCATTCTCTCAGTGAGAGCATTCCGTTCTGGTGAGCGCAGTCTATGCGTGCCCATCTGCATCATGCAGGGGCTGAGCTTCTTGCTTTGGCTTCTTGCTTCAGATTCCGGCAAGGAGATGATCTTCCTTGCTGAAGGAGAAAAATTGGACAAAATGGTGCTCAGAGCCGACTTATACAGCAGTCGGCTCCACCCCTTTTGGCGGGTTGAAGCGCCATTGGTTCATGCAGCTACACGAATGTGATCAAATCAGTCTTCAGTATCAGAGTAAACAGGAGTTTCCCCATAATCGTCAGTGACGCAACGGGAGAGACCATTCGAATGGGAACTTGTATGTGTAAATACACTTTTTATATTGAAACATCAGTGTACTATTCTATGCAACATAATGTATAGTTAACAGCTGAAAGTCGAGATATCAAGTAGGTGACAATTTTTTTTGTATAATTGTTTCTGAAATTGAAGAAACTTCACTACAGTATAATTTCTGGCCTCACCAGTGACAAACAAATAATAGAATGTTATCTTAGAATGCGTATATTAATATTTATTCTCAATGTTCATTGTCCACTGACAAATCAGAAAGTGATTTGCCAGTGGACACGGCAAGAGCCCCTGTAATTAGAATCTACAAAAGACTTTTTGCTACAGGTTAATTTGCATTTAAGTCGCAAACTGTACCGCAGTAGTTTCGATTTCAAGCCATTTGAGTGCTATAGGCTTTGCTGTGCTAATTGGTTTAATAATGTCATGTGCTGTTCGTAGCCTAATCTCTGATCATCTTTTTGTGTGAGAGTTCATTTACATGCGGCAAAAATGGCGATTGCACAAAGTACAATATTAAAATTTTTCAAGAAATCACGCAAAGTGCGAAAGAGAAAGTTTGCCATCTATGTCAGTGCCTGCTTCAGCTTTCCACAAGGAGACAGCGAAGCGGCAACAGCTGTTTTCAGGACACCGACACGAACATTTCATCAGGAGTGTAGTGGTGAGACTTCCAAAACACCGTATGATGACCGTATTCCTTTACACTGAATTTGCCGGAAAGAATCATTGCTTTTCCCCAAAATGGTACAATGAATTCACATGGCTTGAATATAGTTTGACAAATAATGCTGTGTGGTGGATGCGCAATATAGCCTACATGTATCATACGGATGACATAATCTGAGAATATTTGTTTTCTATTTGAATTGGTTCATTATTAAAACAATTCACGTTCTATAGATATATTTCTCATGTCTGTGAAGCAACAGAGTTTTGGTTCATTTTTGACGCGCTCAAGTTCACAGGGACAGAGACGGCAGAAATAGTATCCTGTTTGGTTTCATTATTTTATAGCGCACAACGTTTTGTTGTTATTGTGAGTGTACACAAATAAATGTAGACCCTTACCAGATTTGAATGATGTAATTATTCGTAGTCTGTATTTTAATTGCAACTGATAGCACCTGCGATTCCAAATTAACTGTCATGCAGTATAAGGGCGCTGTCATTCAGCTTCCACACTCCGCACAAACACTTGAAAATGCTCACATTTAATATAGAGCGGCCCCCTTACTTTATGACGGGCCCCCCTAAGCCACTGGTGTACATTAAAACATATGTGTTCAAATTTTAAAAATGTGGTGCAGCGCTACGTAGGGCTGGGTATCGTAAATTTTTTTTATATCGATACCGATACCTTGACTTCGATACCGGTTCCTGAACGATACTTTTTTCGATACCAATTTTATGAAATGTATTTTAACAAGATTACATTATCTAAAAAAAAAAACTTTGGTTTTATTTTTCAGCTTGTTGATCTTTATACAGACTCAAAAGATTTGTTAAGTGGGGGGGGGCACTATATGGTATCGAGCTTATATATATATATGTGTATATATATATATATATATATACACACATGTATGTATATGTGTGTGTGTGTGTATATATATATATATATATATAATGTAGATGGTTGCCTGATCAACCTGTCGGTGTTCAATTTGTGATAATGTCTGGCTGATTCTACATTATCCTGCTTATTACAGGTCTACTTAACAAATGAAAAATTAATACTTGGATATAGGTGGGGCTGGGTATCGTTCAAAAATTTTCGATATCGATACCGATACCTTGACTTCGATACCGGTTCCTGAACGATACTTTTTTCGATACCAATTTTATGAAATGTATTTTAACAAGATTACATTATCTAAAAAAAAAAACTTTGGTTTTATTTTTCAGCTTGTTGATCTTTATACAGACTCAAAGACTCATCTCCTGAGCCACTGCACAAAGGAAACAATGTAACCAACACAATAAATCAGTGCAAATGATGAGCATTTACTGATGAGCATTAGCAGCTTCCAGCGCTGTCTGCCTGTGCTCTCTCTTCCATGATCGCTGCTCTGACTCAGAGGTAATAACATATTTAATTTCAGCAACAATACATGGCCAAAACACACACGGCAATCGGAAGTTATTACAAAAACTTGATGGTGGTTTAAAGTGAGTTTTGAGTAAAAGCGGAATATAAATCTTATTTATTGTCTTATGCAGGGGTTAAATTGGGGGTCATACAAATTGAAGGCAGGCCTTGTAAAGGAATAGTTCGACCACAAATAAAAAATGTGTTGAAATGTTTAATCCACACGACCCCAGTCCATCAATCAATGTCTTGTGAAGGGAAAAGTTTATAATCCTTAATCCATAATAACACTTCCTCCAGTGAAAATGTCCATTCCCTGTTGCCCTCTTACATTAAAATCCGCTGACATATTTGTGTAGAACGGATTTGGGCCATTTTATAAAGGTGCTGAATCTGTGCATATTTCTCTCCTGATTCAGATAAGATGACTTTTTCACTGGATAGAGGACTCGTATTATACTGTTTAACATTAAAAACATCTTAATAATGGATTTGTTTAATACAAACATGCAGCTTTTGACTTCACAAGACTTGGATTATTCTGATGTTTGTATCAACTGTTTAGCCTTTCATTCTGACGGCACCCATTCACTGCAGATGATCCATTGGTGAGCAAGTGATGTAATGCTAAATTTCTCCAAATCTGTTCCAATGGAAAAAAACGAACTAATCTACATCTTGCATGGCCTGAGGATGAGTAAATTTTCAACACATTTTTATTTGTGACCCTCCGTTAGCATCTTTTGTGCTTTAGAAGTAAAAATTTAATGTATACTTCACCAAAAAAATCATAATTTACTCTCAAGTTGATCCAAACTTTTATGACATTCTTTCTTCTGTGAATCATAAAAAAGACATTTTGAGAAATGTGTCAATTATTATTATTATTTTTTTTTTTGGTTACCAACACTCTCAAAAATGGCAGACAGAATACATTATGCAGTCGATAACTGCGTCATACTATATAACAATGAGCAAAAATCAGTAAACGTGACAGTATAAACCTTACTCAATCTTATAAGACGCACAATATACACTCGAGCTGTGGCTGTAATCAGTGCTATTTCTCTTCCCCAGTACCCGTGCCACTGACGAACTGATATCTGCTGCAGCTGATGCAATATGCGATCGCTCCGTGCCGAGTTGCTTATATTTCATATTCTTTCATTTGATATATAAGTTAAATTATAATAATGTGATTATCTATACGTTATCAAATTAAATCATTTACACTGAAAAATACAACTTGTAAATATTTTTGAATATGATGCTTTTGAAGTCACTTGAACCATCATGTAAACACCACCATGCTGGCAGGCAGGGAC
>NW_015647020.1:157460-160603 GCF_001515625.1 Sinocyclocheilus rhinocerous
CACTATTCGCCACTTACTCTAAATGTAATAAAATCAGAATAATATTGCGTTTTGGTGTTTACATAGTTATTTTTGGTTACTGATGTTTTAATCATGTTACTTGTCTGGCGGTAATGAAGTGTTAATGTCAAGTCCTGGAGTCAATGTGCCGGGGCTCAGCCCCAGACGGCCCGGCCCGGCCCAATTTAAACCCTGGTCTTATGATGCTACAGTGTGCATGAATGGTCACATAACACGCGCTTTCGGTCTTGTAGTATGAATGGACATCTGCATATGATTGGAACTCTACGCAGCTCCCGCGCTACTCTCCATTGGAAATGAATGACTTTCGGTCTGTCATTTGTCGGAGATAGTGGAAAGCCGGCTTGAAACGCAGTGGAAATGCCAGTATGACAAGGATCGTTTTCATTTTAAGACAAAAACGCACCAGTGTAAATGTAGCGTTACAGCTACAGGGGCTGGGACGCATTCACACTAAATCCTCACGTGTGAGCCACATCTCTGAATGTGGCACGTGACGCAGACCTACTGTGCAGACCTATCGGTGTATTACAGTACCACGAGCAGACTGCTCCAAATTCGGTCGGTGCCTACAAAGTATCGAACTCGATACCCAGCCCTAGCGCTACGCTTCTCATCTGGTGTGAGACCGGATTAAGGATGGATTAGCCTCTTGTTTCAAAAGTGGAACTGTCAAAGATGACTTTTAAAAGAAGACACCGTAAGCTAGGCTGGTGCTTTGTTAGGCTGGTAACGACGAGGGTAGGGGGAGAGGGCCTAGGTTCAAGAGTCATGGTTCGCTACTGACTCACATGATATAAACAGCCCCCTGTCGTAGTGCAGTGGTCTATCGTGTACAGAAGACAAAATTCCCGCCACATGACAAGCAGCCCTCTGTCTCTAAGCAGCGGTCTGCCGTGTTCAGACTCAGGGCATGGGTGAAGTACTCGTTGTGTGAAGTACTTTTCAACGGCTTTGCTTACAGCCATTCTGGATCTTCTCTATCAACATGGTGGGATTTTATGAGATCCCCAAAGCGACATCTTTGATGACGCAATGTCGAGAGACCGACTTGACAGGGAACGTCTCCGGGTACCTAACATAACCTCGGTTCCCTGAGAGGAGGGAACGAGACACTGCGTACGCTGCCATGTTACATAGCTCAGAGTCTTTGTCAGCTGCACGCTGCTTCAGTCCAAAGATTCTGAGGCAATGGCGTTCAGCGCCACCTTATTGTGCAGGGAAGCTCGTCACTATTTTATGTGCTTGAATGCCATTGGTGGGCGAATTCTCGCCCGCGAGATTTCATAAGGCTTTAGTAGATTCGAGGAAGGGGGGATAACCCCAAAGCGACATCTTCAGTGACACACTGAGTACTTGGACAAAATTAATCCTATATTAACACGATTAAGACAATACTCTGATTAAGAATCTACAATGTAAACAGAGATTTTTGATTACCTTAATCCAGCTAAAGTTATATTCGAAGTAAACAAATCGAATTAAGACATGTGGAGTATTCCTATTTTAGTTGCATTATTGAAGTGCAGTATAGACATGTACACACCTTAATCACACTATTACCGTCATGTAGGACTTTTGCCGCATTTTGCAACAGGATACTTGAATGTATATAATATAATGAAACACCCAAAACTGTATAGTACCGAAGACAAACTCTATGTTTATACGTGAAATTCTGGAGGGAATGTCGGATGGCATCATGTGGGAATGTAATGACGTGTGCCATTAATCGATTTTTGTACTATAACATGTAAAATGGGAACATGAAAGGAATATTCTAAAAGCAACTCATGTAAACACCTTAATCATAATATTGCCGTAGTCAGAATAAGGTAAATAATTAGATTACTGATGTCCATGAGTGTCTTGTTCCCTCCTCTCAGGGAGGTTACATTAGGTAACTGGAGACATTTTCTGTTTCTGTTGTTTAGAAAAAATATCTTCTATTTTGATTGTTACAGAAATATACCCAGAACACAGATGACGGCAACAGGATGTTTATTGACAACAACATAGGCACAGTAAGCAATGAGGTGAGTAAACTGAGCAATGATACTAATGCGGAGTGGATGAGGATACTAATGGCAATCTTGTCTTACAGGACCAGGAGATCGTGTCAAGGCAGAGAGAGGAATGAGGTTCACACACACGTCAATACTTGCTGGTAGGTGATAGAGGCACAGGGACGATGGAGGACAAGGACAACACGCTGGAGAATCACAGGAGGTAAGAATAGGAATGACACAGGAGAACTAGCCTGGAGTATCCGTAGGAGAAGTAGGAAAGTAAGTAGAGTCCTTAACGCGTAAACGAGACCGGACACTGGAGTGAGGTGATGTGTGTGCTTTAGAAGGCAGTGTCATGAGCGTGCAAGTGAGTGGCAGGTGTGTGTGATTAGAATTCAGGTGAGGGGGAGCGCTGGGATTGGCTGGTGTGTTGACCTGGCTGTTCTGTGACAAGGATTAATTCATTTACTGCTTATTTCATTTAAAAACTTTATGCTGATTGTGCATGTTGTTTGCCGTTAGCTGTAATTAGAATCTACAAAAAAATTTTTTTGCTACCTGTAAATTTGCTCTTAAAGGATTAGTTCACTTCCAGAATAAAAATTTCCTGATAATTTACTCACCCCCATGTCATCCAAGATGTTCATGTCTTTCTTTCTTCAGTCGAAAATAAATTAAAGGGGTCATATGATGCAGCGTGAGCCGAGGCGGCGGGCAAGCGTGAGCTGAGGAGGCGGGCTAGCGTGAGCCGAGGCGGCGGGCTAGCGTGAGCCGAGGCGGCGGGCAAGCGTGAGCCGAGGCGGCGGGCAAGCGTGAGCTGAGCAGCACTAAGTTGATGTATTCCCTCAGCGACCAGCACAGATCAGCTCTAGGCACAGATCGTCCTCTTTTGGAAGACCAAACAAAGTAGTTTCGCTTTCACAACGCAGCACACAGCGTCTTCACGACATGGCGGCAGCAACAATACTACAGCGAGAATAAAAGTTACGCCTTCTTTCTTTGCGTGAACATTTGGGCGGTGTTATGCAAATCTTCCCACATAGTGACGTAGATATGTGGGGGCGTGTTAGAACGAGCCGTTTTAGGTAGGCGTGGTTGACTCTGAACTTTTAT
>NW_015647020.1:160626-161856 GCF_001515625.1 Sinocyclocheilus rhinocerous
AAACACACAGCGTCTCGACATGGCGGCATCAATACTACAGCGAGAATAAAAGTTATGCCTTCTTTCTTTGCGTGAACATTTGGGCGGCGTTATGCAAATCTTCCCACATAGTGTGGTAGATATGTTGGGGGCGTGTTAGAACGAGCCGTTTTAGGTAGGTGTGGTTAACTCTTAACTTTTATAAAGAATATCTCTTTGGATTTGAGACTTTAGTCTTTGCAACTTTACAGATCTTCTTTATGCACCAGGAGCTTGTAACACTCCAAAGAGAAAGGAAAAATTGAAATCGCATCATATGACCCCTTTAAGATTTTTGAGGAAAACATTTCAGGATTTTTCTCCATATAGTGGGTTTCAATGGGAGCCAACGAGTTGAATGTCAGTTTCAGTGCAGCTTCAAAGGACTCGACACGATCCCAGCCGAGGAATAATGGTCTTATCTAGTGAAACAATTGGCCATTTTCTAAAAAAAAATGTATATACTTTTTAGCCACAAATGTTCGTCTTGCACTAGTTTGACTTCACATATTACATAGTCACGTTGGAAAGGTCACGTGTGATGTAGGCGGAAGTACGGACTCAGTGTTTACAAAGCAAATGTGCAAAGAAAGTCAAATGCCCTTTACAAAAAAAAAGATAAAGAATGATGTAGGATGATTTTGAAGTTGGAGGAGAAAATGAGATGAGAATTTTTCGCCCTACCCTACCTTTTTGAACCGGAGTACACAGACGAACTAACCGCGCATGACCTTTCCAACGTGATTACGTAATGCGTGAAGTCGCGGATGTGCATTGCGGCGCTATTGCAAGCATTTGTGAATAAAAAGTATATAATATTTTTTTTTGAAAATGGCCGATGTTTCACTAAATAAGACCATTATTCCTCAGCTGGGATCATGTAGAGCTCTTAGAAGTTGAACTGAAACTGCAATTTGGACCTTCAACATGTTAGCGCCCATTCAAGTCCGCTATTTAGAGAAAGATCCTGGAATTTTTTGCTCAAAAACCTTAATTTCTTTTTGACTGAAGAAAGAAAGACATCAACATCTTGGATGACATGGGGGTGAGTAAATTGTCAGGAAATTTTTATTCTGGAAGTGAACTAATCCTTTAAGTGGTAAACTGTACCACAGTAGTTTCGATTTCAAGCCATTTGCGTGCAAGGCTTTGCTGTGCTAATTAAAAAGGCGGCGACATCTGTATTCACTCAAGAGGGTTAAGATGTATATT